>NW_027459823.1:0-71114 GCF_025594145.1 Primulina tabacum | reverse complement strand
TTTAGTGCTGGAAATTATTGTCAAAACTGAGGGGAGGCTCTTTCCAAATTTCGGTTAGCATCTGGTACGAATTCGGCAAGTTTCGTACGTCCAAGTTTGAGAAACTCAAAGTACACATTCACATTTTGTAAGTGGGTTTTGATATGTATATTCGTTTGTATTTTTAAATCTGGAATATATAAGTTATGACATGCATGAATGTGTGTCCTCAATTTCAAAAATAACATGATGTCCTTCTTTTAAAATTTCGATCGATTACGTGTTTTCTTCTATGTTTCGAATTTCGTTGATTCCGCTGAATTCGTTTGAAAATCTGGTATCTGAAAACTCTTATAAGTTTTGTTCGATAAAAATCTGAAATCTTTGTTACACTGTTATGATTCAATTTGAAATGGGACGAGAATTGTGATTCTGTCTGGCCCCCAATTGTAAGTATAAAACCATTTTCGTTTGGCCCCCAATGGTGGGTATAAAACCATTTCTGTCTGGCCCCACAGGTGGGTATAAAACCGAGTTGTGGCCTCACCCCTTAGAGGATTAACATATTGGGGACAATTTGACCATGGAAATGAGATGAGTAACAATGTTCTGTCTGTTCCGATCTGTTCTGTTCTGAATTGTTCTGATCTATTTCTGAACTGCTCTGAATCGTCTGATAATCTCTGTGTCATAATTGTTTTTTTCTGTTATGATGAGTTAAAAGTATTAAGATTTGAAAGTTTGTTAAAGAAATGTTTTAAAGAATAAGTTCTATATGTATCATTGGAAATCGATCGACCCTCACTTGCTGAGTGTTTCCCAAAACACTCACCCTTACAAATTTCAGATTGAAATGAAGAGCAACTGAATGAGGAGGAACAAGAAGCCTTCTAAGGATGGTAGCCGATGAGAAAGATACAAGAAATCAGATTTATTTTCCTTTTGTTCAGTTTCCGCATTTGCATATCTGATGTATTTTTATTGTCAATGTAAAGACAATGTTTCATTTATGAAAAAGACTGGTTTTTGGGGCATTTCGATACGAGGCTTAATTGTTTTCAAGTAATTGTTAAACAATGCCGGATGTCACAGACGCTTCGGACACGGGGGCGTGATATTTTAAGTGGTATCTGAGCCAGGTTTATAATCTCGCTTATATTTTGACAGACAAAATTTGAAGAGGTCAAATTTTGGCAAAAGCCTAGTACCTTCTGAAAACAGACTCTCATTCTTTCCAAAACTCTTGAGAAATTCGAATCTATTCCTTCAATCGTCTGCAAAATCTAAGTATCGAAAATCCCACGACACCATTGTTTGTGCCTTTCTATCCTTATATCGATTCTGAAATTTTACCTCAAGGATGCTTCGTGCTCGTGCTCAATCGTCCTTCGCAAGCGTCAAACATACCATTGAAAACATAATCGAGAGATTGCAACCCTAAAGGGATCAACTCGCTATAGAAAAAAAGAGAACAAGAACTTGTAAAGATTAAGAACCTACTTTCAAACTGATATATGTCTCACCTATCTCCTTGATAGATCAAAGAGCACAGCTCGCCCTAACACTATGTAACACATCTCACGTGATACGACCACTAATCGAAAATTTGATAGTCAAGATTTAAACTAAGAAGGATCTTGCTAACCGCTCTCCTTTATCAACATGAAGATCTTTCTAGCAAGCAAGAACGTACATCTCCAAGCTTCGTGGTGATATGGATAGAATGCCAAGAACAAACATAACTATATGACCCTTGTCATGGAAAACATGGAAGAAGAAGAAGAAGAAGAAGCACCTATGGAAGTAGTGGAAAAAGAACAGTGATGATGAAGAGATGATAGGTAGGCTGGACTGATATTATGGTTAAATGATTATGAAAGAAATAAGTGTAACATTTCTTGAGAATGTACATAGATAAGTTGAATTATACTTTTTGGGAACATACCTATCAGAGATAATTTGACTTATATTTTTGGGAATACAATACTCTGATATAAGTTGACTTACATTTGGGGATTTACTATTGAAGATAAGCTTTCGACTTAAGATGAAATGTTTGATTCGGGGATAATAAATTATTTATGAAAATATGAGATAAGAATTATATAAGTTTTGATATTCAGATATAAAAGTTGATAATTAACGGTATGGATATTTAAATTTGGGATATTAAGTGATAAATTTAAATATGTAAGATTTTGGAATATTTAATAAGGTAAGAAACAATAACTTAAGTTAAGAAATTAAGGTCATTACCTTAGGTAAATAAAGAGAGTTATGAGATATTGGTGGACATCGAGGGAAATGTAGCATGCATAATAGGTTCTGACTCTTCTTATAGTAAAAAGAAAAAAAGGGAAAGATTTGGGGCGAAAGACATCCAACGAAACTTGTTTGTATTAAAGCATGTTAGGCTCATAGTTTTGATTAAAGAAAGATTTATTAAAAGAAGAATTGTTTGAGGAATTAGTTTCTTCTGTCCAAGGTTGAAAGAAATTTTAACTAGGTTATTGGGACTTAAGTCAATAAGCTGATAAGGAGTTAGTTCTCTAAGATTCTATATTGGTTTTAAGTTTTGAGATATTAATTGTGATAATTTTAAGATAGAATAAAATAAGTATGGATAATATATTCAGTGCCGATTTTTAGTGTACTATTGTAAATTTCAACGTCATTCTGAGAATTGGTTGGTTGGACAAGAATCATGCAATGGTAGATGATCAGGGTAAGAATGCCAAACTCCAATCCAAGAATAAATCATATTTTATGGCAAGGATAAGGAACATAAATCCTTCCTTTCCGCTTCTCAGATCTAGAAAGGCATGGAGTATGGCGAAGAAGTTTAACTAGCAATAATGAGAGAAACAAAAAAAAAGAATTAAGCTCAAGATATAAAATATTCCTTTGGTAGCGAGCTTCGGAAAGGTTACTTTGAATTATCTCAGGACTGTGAAGTAGAATTCGAAAGTAACTTGATAGCTCGTGCTACACTAAGATCTAAGGAACCGTAGAAAATGGCTTCAGTTGAACTGAAGAAGCTAAAAGATCAATTCCAAGATTTGTTAGTCAAAAACAAATCAGACTAAGTGTCTCTCCTTGGGGAGCTTCTGTAGAACCCGAAAATCAGATTACGTATAAGCCATGCATAATTGCCATTATTTAAATTAAATATGAAATTTTATATTCGAAGTATTATTTCATTTTTAATAATTTTAAATCATGATTTATTTGTTTTAAAAGTAGATGTTTAGTTTTATCTTTTCAGGATAAATGCGCGAGGTCGGACCGGAGTTTGGAGATTAGACTTAAAACTAATAGTAAGAAAAGTATTCCTAAATTTAATTTAAGTCAAAGAATAATTTAAATTAAAGAAAAAGAATGTTTTAAGATCTATTAAATTTATGTGAGCTAAGTAGTAAAATAAATTCTTTTAGGTTCAATATTTAATTAAAGCTTAAATTAAATATGTAAACAAATAAGGATGAATTAATCTAGATATAAATAGTCAAGAAATTTAACATAGCATTTAAATAATTAAATTTTAAACCATGCAATGCCAGGTAAGAGTTTATTCTAAATAAATGTGTTAATTCACTAAAATGTTCAATGGGTGGTGAAATATTAAGAAGCTAAAATACAAGGGGTAATCAATAATACATTATGCAAGTTAGTATTAATTTTGGCCCAACATTTAAAATATTTCAAAGGTTTGGTAACTCTCAATTCAAACCATCTCTAATTGCACTTCATGGTGTATTCATTTCCCATTTGTAATTCACTAAGTAGTAGTAAATTCAAATACTATAATCCACATCATTTTCCTCAAACCATTATCTAAGCAAATTAACGAGAACATGCAGTAGGAATAAGAAGCAAAAACCAACGGCAGCTAGGGAAGGGAATCATTTCAAAATTCTTCAACTTCTTGACTTGTAACTCCTACCTTAATGCATATAATGGCACCTTTAACACCTCTTGTAACCATCACCTCCATTACATAACATTTCTCCATCCCTGTGACCGAAATAATAAGAGAAAACCAGCAGCTTAGAGGCGTGAGATAGCAGCAGAAAACAAGAAAAGAAATCTAACTCCATTTCGCCGCTCGTATTCGTCGTATTGATTTGTTTTTGTCAAAACAAATTCCAGGCATGTATATGTTGTTTCTTGTCTCTTCAATCAAGTCATATATATAATTTTAAACCATTAGATATTCATGATTTAACTAACAACTCGAAATTTGACAGCAAAGTACCTAAAAAAAAAATCTGTACAGCTTTTCGGCCAATGGCTTGTAATTCATGGTTTAGTTATTTTGTTGCTTACAGGGTGTTGCTCGGTTCCAGGCATTCAAGGCTGATTCTAGGCATAATTTAGAGTGTGTTAGGGTGTTATTGGTCCATTGGTTTACATCCATAACCTCACAAATACAGAAGTGACAACAACTTTTTCCAAAAGATACAGATTTGAGCCACGGTTTTTGTTCTTGGTTGGTTAAGGAGTGTGTTCGAATCTTGGCTGTCCTAGGGACTGTAGCCATGGTTAGAACCCTTCCTTATCATGTCTAGGACGTGACCAAATCAGTTTTTCCAGGCTTGGTTCACAGATCCTTCAGATTTTTACATAAACATGACAAGTGCCCATCGGTTTTAAAATTCTGATTTTGTATGAGTATGGTTTCGGTTTTTGGGTGTGTTGTTTCGATTATGGTGGCTTATAGCCAATAGCCATGGTTCATAAAACACTTCACCATGTCTAGATCGAGCCATGGTCGATCAAATGGCCACTAGAACGGACACCAAGACAGAAAAATAATTCAATACATTACACTACACAGAAATTGGCGTGCTCGGTTTGGGTTGCTGTGATGGTCCTAGGTATTGCTTGGGTTGTTGTAATGCCCGAGATTTGAGGTGTTGTTAATCAAAAATAATTCGTTAATTAATTGATGAGAGTATAGACGAAACGAATCAGATTAGGATATCCGAAAAGGAGATTGAATTATGAATTGAAAATGATATGACATGGAAGAGGACATGGGATAGCATGAACAAAGGTTGGAAACCAGTAGGCATCACGCACATGCGCGGAGAAAGGCGCGCAATATGCGCGAAAGATCCTTCGCGAGGACAGAACACCTCGTGCATATGCGCGAGAAGGGACGCGCATATGTGCGAGGCAAGTATTTGGGGTGATTGCCGAGACAATAAGTCTCGCGCATATGCGCGAGACATGACGCGCATATGCGCGAGACCTATTGTCTCGGCAATCACCCCTATGCGCGAGACATGACGCGCATATGCGCGAGCAGGTGTATTCAGGAATCCCGAGTCCAGAGAGTTGGTGTCGCGCATATGCGCTAGCAGTTGGGAAGACACGCGCCGAGACTTAAGGTCCCGCGCATATGCGCGAGACGTGTTGCGTTAAGGATGTGCCATTTGCCTTGCTGCATGTACGGGTATGTATATATATATATATATATATATATATATGAATTGCAATGATCCTCGGGGAATTCAGAGAAAAAGTCGAGGATTGGAAAAGAAAATCCTTACGCCGTTTGTGAGAAATCCGTCCGTCCGATTTTAAATCCGACTTCGGTATTGAGTTCCTATCGACGTAGGCTACAACTGGACGTAAGTTTTGCTACGTTTTAATATGATTTGAAATTATGGTATTGTCAGAATCTGATATGATTCATATATGATGTTCTTGTCATGTTAGACATCGTATAATCGAAACCGGACTGGAGAACAGATACCATATGAAATTGTTATGATTTTCGGAGTAGTTTTGGAGACGATTTGATATCAGAATTGAATTGTTATCGATTATGAGGTATTGGGATTGATATATGACTGATATGGTAGTGCTGGATTATATTGTTGAAACATAATTTGATTTAATTCTGATTATATCTAGTATTGATTGAGTAGTGTATTGATGTCGTACCCTCAATATTGTTATTGTCAGATTGAGTATTGACAGGCTTTGAGTTCGAGACTTCGACAGAGTCAGAGTATTAGAAAGAAAGGTATAAATTAATGTTGAGTTGGGATTGCACAACTCGAGTCAACTCGAGTGAGGTTTGACTCGAGTTTTCCTAAATCACATACTTAGTTTATTGCATTGATATTTGTAATTGATGAGATTGATGTTTGTAGTCTATTGATTTATAGCCACTGCATGTATTGACTACTGATTCGCCAAGTTACCGGCTGATTCGTCTGGCTATCGGCTGATTCGCCTAGTCCCTGACTGATTCGTCTAATTATTAGCTGATTCGCTTAATTCTTGACTGATTCGTCAATTCTGCGGCTGTTTCGCCCAGACACTGGATATATGAATTAAATCGATGCCGTTTAGGGCTGATTCATTCCTATCGACTGCGATTCGATATAATTATCAATATCCAGACATTGGGATCCCTAGGTTAGAGTTGAGTCGAGTCTGAGACGACGCGTTGTTTGAGTCGAGTCTGTGATGACTAGTAGATTTACAGTTTTATATCATTCATGTTTGTCGATTTGTTACATGTTAATGATAACTGTTATATGCGTTTATATATGTTTTTATATAATTGCATGTTTACATTGTTTATACTGGGATTTATTCTCACCGGAGTTATCCGGCTGTTGTCTTATTTTGTATGTGTGCATGACAACAGGTGGGACAGGTTCAGGGTTGAGGAGATGAAGAGAGATCGTGATTAGAGTGGAGGCTCTGGACTTGGATTAGAGATAGGGTTAGACACGTGAATAAATGTATGTGGTACAGGACTTGTACTTTTATACTGAGATGTATATACGTTTTATTTTACTACGTTCCGTATTTTAAAAAAAAAATTAGACCCTGTTATATAATTGATTAATTAGTCCCAATGATGATTAAGAACAGGATTAGCGTCCGGGTCCCCACAACAGGTGGTATTCGAGCGTTAGATCCTTTAGATTGAGATATATAGAAGCTAGTGAGTGGGGTAGATTAAATTTTCTTTCCTTGCTTGTGATTGCTAGTATGCTTTACTGCTTTATATAATACATGTTATTTGACTTATCTGATTTGATTTTGTAATATGTATTATTTGGAATGAATTTGAACCGATCCTCGATCAGCACTAAGATGATCGGAGGAGGGAACGGAAGTGAAACAGGGTTATTGGATTGAGTTACTAATCCATTTGGTTATCAGATATGCCTCCGAGAAGAATACCGAAACAGGGTAGTACTTCGAATCCTCCCATGGATGTTACAGCCACTCCTATGGAAAAATTATTGAAAAGATTCCAGTCATTCAAACCGCCAACCCTGAAAGGAACAGAGACTTCGGTTGACTGTGAAAGTTGGTTGAATGACATAGAAATGTTGTTTGATTCGTTGGAGTATACAGATGAACGACGATTTCGGCTGATAGGACACCAGTTGCAGGACATTGCAAAGAACTGGTGGGTTACGATGAAGTGGGCCTTGGAGCATCGAGGAACGACAATTACTTGGGATGTATTTAAAACTGAGTTTTATCCGAGATTTTTCCCAGTGTCGTACAGGAAAGACAAGGGGGCGGAGTTTGCCAATTTGAGACAGGGTCAGCTGAACATTGAAGAATATGTGACCAAGTTCTCTACCTTGTTGAAGTTTGCTCCACATGTGGCTGAAAATGACGAACCCGTTGCTGATCAGTTCATCAATGGCTTGAATCCCGATATTTTTACATTGGTGAACACAGGGCGACCGAATAACTTTGCTGATGCCATGAATAGAGCAAAGGGCGCTGAAGCGGGCCTGATAAGTCAGAGAGGAGCTGCAGATGTTCCTTCCGCACCGAGACCACAGCAACCACCTCCCCGATTCGAGAGTGATAGTAGCAGTGGTGGAAAGAAAGATTTTCTGAAGGCTAGAGGAAAGCAGTTTAAGAAGTTTGGCGCCAGTTCTTCTAGCTCCAGTGGTTCCAAACAGAGTTATACTGGAACTTACTGCGGAAATTGTGGAGGGAGCCATTCCACTGAGCAATGCCAAGGAGTACTTGGTAGTTGCCACTTCTGTAAGCAACAGGGACATTTTGCCAGAGTGTGTCCACAGAAGGGTTCTCAAAGATCCCAGGGAGCCGAATCATCTGGACCACTGTTCCTTTATTTCAGCCAGCACCATCTCAGTCACAGCAGAGGCCAGGAGGAAGCCAGACAGTTGGCCAGCCTCCTAGACAGCAGGCCAGAGTATTTGCTTTGACTGAGGAGCTGGCTCAGGAAGCACCAGATGAAGATGTTGTAGGTAACTGTTCTTGATGTAGTTATCCTGCTTTTGTATTGATGAATACGGATGCTTCCCATACGTTTAATTTTTAACGATTTGCATTGAGTAATGCATTACCTGTTTAGTCTTTATCTACTGTAGTATATCTCCTTACTGGTTGAGGAGAGTTTTTATATCAGTGAATTCTATAAAATATCGTATACTACAGTAGGATGAGAATGAGATTGAGTTAGATCGTCTGGTAGCTGGTATTGTACTAGTGTTGTCTGATTTTGGGACTGCATTACTGATATTGATATGCTGATCAAGTACAGAGCTACCCTAGATTAGTTCCAGAAGATGGTGAGAATCGGACCTGAGATGGCCAAGGGATGAATAGTGTACGATAAGGATTCTAGATTGAGAATTCCTTTGATAATTCGTACTATCTATAACTCGATTATTACAGAAAGGAACAGAGGGACTCCTTATGTATTCAGTTGATTTACTGAAGTTGAGCTATCATTGGCTGATTTACCAATGATAAGAAAGTTAATAATGTTTTCCCCGATAAGAATTCTGATTCGATTCCAATCAGAGAGATTGATTTTAGCTTTGATTTGATATCTAAAACAGATTGCATCCTGATTGAGACAGATTGCATTCAGGATGTGTTATATCTGAAGATGATATATCCGTTGAATTTAGCAGAATTAAACCGGAATTAGTTGGCCGAGGTGGATATCACTGTCAAACATTTGCGGTTTATGAGTTTGGCAGATCAGTACCGATAAGTGATGTTTTGAATCTTATTGAAGCTTGCTGTTGTTTTGAATCCGTGTGTGAATCAGGTAAGTAATACTGTATTGTATATGAATAACCAATCTGTTGTTCCAGATGTTCCGAATTTGAAATGATAAATATTGCCAGACAATGTGCAAAAATCTATGCGGTATGCATTTTGATAGCTGAAAAAAAGTGTTGATAGAATGCTTGAATCTGCATATCTTAGGTGTACAGGATGATGTACAGATAAGATCAGACGATCAAGAGTTATGTCAGAAGAGTGATTAGACTGCATTGAATGCCAAAATTAACTATATCATACCATGATTTTCGGTTGATTTTATATTTTTGGCAGAATATATTATAAACTCCTTCACCTATCGTCTATAGATTGACGGATAGCCAGAGTAAACTATCCGGATACTGGAGAATATCCAAGAACTGTAGTGCGGGATTTTAGCACTAGTTGACATGATTTATTGTCATTTATGAATTATCGTACAACCACAGCTATCAGACGAGTATTGAAATGACTTCTTTCGAAACGTTGTACGGAATGAAATGTTGATCCCCTCTTTATTGGGATGATATCTCTGAGGTTCCTGAGATCGGACCTGGCATGATCAGAGATATGACTGAAAAAGTGGAGCTGATTCAGAAGAAAATGAAGGCAGCCCGAGAAAGACAAGCCAAATATGCCAATGTCCAATGACGACCGTTGGTATTTGAGGCTGGAAACCGAGTATTTTTGAAAATTTCACCTTTCAGATGGATTGTCAGATTTGGAATACAGGACATTTTTCATGTTGTTCTTGCGAAAATACCTGTCTGATGCTTCACATGTCATCCAACCCAATGAGGCCGAGTTGGATGAGACATTGAGTTATTTCGAAAAGCCGATTCAGATTCTTGATCGGAAGGAAAAGTAGCTCAGAACGAAGACTATTCCACTTGTGAAAGTTCGGTGGAGTTAACATGGCATTGAGAAAGCTACTTGGAAAACTGAGTCTGATATGAGACAGAAGTTCCCAGTTTTATGTCACTAAGGTGAGTGGTTTACTTAACTTCTTCTATATACCTTCCTATTGATACGATTGATTGTCTGTGATTCCCGGGACGAAATCGTATCTTAGGGGGGGAGAAATGTAATGCCCGAGATTTGAGATGTTGTTAATCTAAAATAATTCGTTAATTAATTGATGAGAGTATAGACGAAACGGATCAGATTAGGATATCCGAAAAGGAGATTGAATTATGAATTGAAAATGATATGACATGGAAGAGGACATGGGATAGCATGAACAAAGGTTGGAAACCAGTAGGCATCACGCACATCCGCGGAGAATGGCGCGCATATGCGCGAAAGATCCTTCGCAAGGACAGAACACCTCGCGCATATGCGCGAGGCAAGTATTTGGGGTAATTGCCGAGACAGTATATCTCGCGCATATGCGCGAGCAGGTGTTTTCAGGAATGCCGAGTCCAGAGAGTTGGTGTCGCGCATATGCGCCAGCAGTTGGGAAGACACGCGTCAAGACTTAAGGTCTCGCGCATATGCGCCGGTTGATGTCGCGCATATGCGCGAGACGTGTTGCGTGAAGGATGTGCCATTTGCCTTGCTGCATGTATGGGTATGTATTGGAAAAGAAAATCCTTACGCCGTTTGTGAGAAATCCGTCCGTCCGATTTTGTATCCGACTTCGGTATTGAGTTCCTATCCACGTAGGCTACAACTGGACGTAAGGTTTGCTACGTTTTAATATGATTTGAAATTATGGTATTGTCAGAATCTGATATGATTCATATATGATGTTCTTGTCATGTTAGACATCGTATAATCGAAACCGGACTGGAGAACAGATACCATATGAAATTGTTATGATTTTTGGAGTAGTTTTGGAGACGATTTGATATCAGAATTGAATTGTTGTCGATTATGAGGTATTGGGATTGACGTCTGACTGATAAAGTACTGCTGGATATATTGAAATTATGACGTTATATAGTTGAAACAGAATTTGATTTAAGTCTGATTATATCCAGTATTGATTGAGTAGTGTCTTGATGTCGTAACCTCAATATTGTTATTGTCAGATTGAGTATTGACAGGCTTTGAGTTCGAGACTTAGACAGAATCAGAGTATCAGAAAGAAAGGTATAAATTAATGTTGAGTTGGGATTGCACAACTCGAGTGAGGTTTGACTCGAGTTTTCCTAAATCACATACTTAGTTTATTGCATTGATATTTGTAATTGATGAGATTGATGTTTGTAGTCTATTGATTTATAGCCAGTGCATGTATTGACTACTAATTTGCTAGTCATCGGCTGATTCGCCTAGTTACTGTATGCATGTATTGATTGCTGATTCGCTAGTCATTGGCTGATTCGCCAAGTTACCGGCTGATTCGTCTGGTTATCGGCTGATTCGCCTAGTCCCTGACTGATTCGTCTAATTATTAGCTGATTCGCTTAATTCTTGACTGATTCGTCAATTCTGCGGCTGTTTCGCCCAGACACTGGATATATGAATTATATCGATGCCGTTTAGGGTTGATTCATTCCTATCGACTGCGATTCGATATAATTATCAATATCCAGACATTGGGATCCCTAGGTTAAAGTTGAGTCGAGTCTGAGACGACGCGTTGTTTGAGATGAGTCTGTGATGACTAGTAGATTTACAGTTTTATATCATTCATGTTTGTCGATTTGTTACATGTTAATGATAACTGTTATATGCGTTTATATATGTTTTTATATAATTGCATGTTTACATTGTTTATACTGGGATTTATTCTCACCGGAGTTATCCGGCTGTTGTCTTGTTTTGTATGTATGCATGACAACAGGTGGGACAGGTTCAGGATTGAGGAGATGAAGAGAGATCGTGATTAGAGTGGAGGTTCCGGACTTGGATTAGAGATAGGGTTAGACACGTGATATTAGCTGTTAACCTTTAGTTGAATAAATGTATGTGGTACAGGACTTGTACTTTTATACTGAGATGTATATAAGTTTTATTTCACTACGTTCCGCATTTTAAAAAAAAAATTTAGACCCTGTTTTATAATTGATTAATTAGTCCCAATGATGATTAAGAACAGGATTAGCGTCCGGGTCCCCACTGTTGTGGTTGGCTTTTAGCCCTTAGCCATGATCCAAGCCATGCCTTAGGATGTTGGTAAGAGTCTCTGGTTGGTAGTGCAAGCCTCAATGGCCATTAGTTTCATAAATTGATCAAAACAAGCACAATAGTTGCTGCTGCCATTTCTGTTCTTGACAGCAGATGTGAGTTGCGGTACAGGAGGTGGTTTGAGTTCTTGGTTGGCTTTTAACCCATGGCCTTGGACTGAACAGTACCTCAATGAGTTAGGAAAGGCATGTTTTTGGCCGTTTGTGATTCGGTTGAGTTTAGAGGTCGTACGAAAATTTACGGTGCAATGTGCGAAAATGACTATCGAAAGAGTGTTTTATGTTTTTGGATTCCATTCACCAATTTTCGTGTACAGCTGTCCTCATGGTTATTTTTCAGTATATTAGGGGTATTTTAATCATGGTTAAACGTCGGTTTAATGTTGGTTTTGTTTGGTATGAAGCCATGATTAAAAATCAAGTTATTGGTTCTAATCGTCTCGTTTTTTGTTCTATTGCGAAGTTTTGGACAAGATAAGAATATTTGCATGTGTCACATAATAGAATTAGGTTGCAGCAAGCCTGGGAGCGATCCGACTCATCCGGTAAAAATAAGGTTATAATTATATTACGTGCATAAAAATATAAAATGTTTATTTTTGAGATATATGCGATATGTCTTGTGGTCACCTTACGTTTATGGGTTTGGAAGTCGATAGGCGCAACCGAGGACCTCTCCACCCGGGTGACTTACGACCGGTTTACGATTATGTATGGGTACGGATATCCAATCCAAGGGCTGTGGTGATCTCTACCTCCCAGTATACTATGGTTTAGTATGATAAGGCACTCATGTTATGTTATGGGCCACTTGCTTAGAAACATTATCTCTACCAGAAAATTATGATATGATATAACTGAGCTCTATTGACCAAAGCTTTTACGTATGATTTTCATATATGCACGTAGTTATAATTAATAATGATTCGTCTTTCACTGTACGCTTTTCGATACAATATTTTTACGTTGCATGCGATTTTTATGATATATCTACTTGTTATTCACGATATATACATGTTGAGTTTTTAGACTCACTAGACTTGATTGTTGTAGGTATTGATGAGGTCGAGACTGCGGGCGGAGACCAGTGAGCTATTTTGGGGCAGCAGTAGTAAACCCGAGGACCTCATGTTTTAGTTTATGCACCTTTTAGCGTTCAAACTAAATTTTATTATGTTGGATTATTTTTAGTTGTTGTTGGAAATACAATGTTGACTTCCGCTGTTATTTTAAAGTTAAAATTATTTACATGTTTATTTTATAAATGAAGCAAGATAATTATTTATTTAGAAAAATTTTAATAATTCCGCTAAAATATGAATACAAAATACAGGCCTTTACAGTTGGTATCAGAGCCTATGATCTTGTAAAAGGTTGTACTACTACTGCTCTCGAGAAGCGCATAAAGTCACGTCTTCGGTCTGTAAGTTTTACGACTACGCATTTCGTTTAAAGCATGAAATATTTTTACATCATGATTGCATGAAATATTTTATGTCAAGATTACGATTATGCAGTATTTATTTAAATTTAAAGAAATAGTGAAATTATGCATGTTGGTTACGTATGGGTTATAATTATGGAACAGCATGCCTCCTAGACGCATTATTGATCGCACGGGAGGTGATGAGCATCATCATGAGGACGAGGAGAGAGATTTACCACCACCCCCTCCACCAGATATGAATGCCCAGATGCTAGCTGGGATGACTCAGTTCTTCGCACAGTTTGCGGGGAACAATGCAGTGGGAGCCAGACAGACGGGGCCGGAGGCAATCTATGAGCGGTTCATGAAGATGCGACCGAAGGAGTTCTTAGGGACGTCAGATCCTATGGCTGCCGAGGGCTGGCTTAAGTCCCTTGAAGTTATTTTCGAGTTCATGGGGTTCGAAGATGGAGATAGGGTTCGTTGTGCGACTTATCTGTTTGGAGGAGACGCTCGCATGTGGTGGGAAGGAGCATCTGTAGCTTTGGATTTCGCTACTTTGAGCTGGACGCGTTTCACAGAGGTATTCTACTCTAAATACTTTACTGAAGAGGTGCGTTCCAGGTTGACCACGGAGTTCATGACCCTGAGGCAGGGAGACTTGACTGTTACGGAGTTCATCCGTAAGTTCGAGAGTGGATGTCATTTTGTACCCCTAATTGCTAATGATGCTGGAGCCAAATTGAAGCATTTTCTGAATGGTCTGCGGCCGATCTTACGCCGTGATGTTAGGGTGGCTGGCCCTACTACCTATGATGTTACTGTTTCCAGAGCTCTAGCGGCAGAGCAAGACCAGAATGATATTGAACGCGATCGCAAGGGTAAACGACCATTTCAGGCACCACACCGTCCCCCTCAGCCGCAGCATCAGAATAAGAGACCTTTCCACGGTCCACCCAGGATCAGAGGGAAGCAGCAGCAACAGCAGGACGAGCAGTCCCGAGGACAGTGGAGTATCCAGTCTGTGCCAAGTGCTCACGTCGTCATGCTGGGACTTGTATGTATTGTTCGGGAAAGTGTTACAAATGTGGTAGTACTGATCACATATTGAAGAATTGCCCTCAGAAGAATCTGCCTACCCAAGGCAGAGTTTTTGCTCTCCATGCTGCGAAGACTAACCCATAGACGATGCTCATGATAGCTATCCTAAATCTTTAAATTTTATTTGAATTTTAATGTTTTGGGTTAAGATTTTGAACTTAGAATTTATGATAGGATTGCATGTTCTAATCAGTGTTAGCTACGGGAATTTAGGTTAAGAGAACTTTGACCTTTGCATGTCTATAAGCATAGTTCTGGTAAAACTATTGGGTTTAGCATGATATTCCAATCTTTCAGGGAGAATCTTTATAGTCGGTTCAGCTACGGAAGCCTTGATAGATTCAGGGGCTACTCATTCACTCATTTCAGAAACCTTTGCAAATTCTCTCAAAATCAAGACAATTGGGCTAGACATAGCGTATTCAGTAGCATTGCCTTCTGGAGAGGAGATGACAGCTACTAATGTGATCCGAGATATAGACCTTGAACTTCATGGTAATCTTGTGTATGCGGATCTTATCGTTCTACCGATGCCAGAATTTGATATCATTCTGGGGATGGACTGGCTATTGAGGAACAGAGTTTTGATTGATTTCCAGCGGAGATCTGTTCTAATCCGACCGCCTGGGATGGAACAATTCTTATTCGAACCAGACAGGTATTTTAATTTACCGCGTATAATACCTTATGTCCAGGCTAGGAAACACATGCATCGAGGGTGCCGAGCATTTTTAGCTACTCTTGTATCTGTTCCCGAGACGCCCAAACAGTAAGCATTCGATGTTCCTATTGTCCGAGACTTTCTAGACGTGTTTCCTGATGACGTCATTGGTTTGCCACCGGTGCGAGAGGTGGAATTTTCTATTGAGCTTATGCCAGGTACCTCACCGATTTCAAAAGCACCGTACTGATTAGCACCGACAAAGATTGCAGAACTTAAGAAGCAGATTCAGGAACTTCTTGACAAGGAATTCATTAGCTCAAGTTTTTCGCCATGGGGTGCGCCAGTCTTATTTGTGAAAAAAAAGGATGGTTCGATGAGGCTCTGCATTGATTACCGGGAGTTAAACAGAGTTACAGTGAAGAACAAATACCCACTTCCGAGGATTGAAGATTTGTTTGATCAATTGCAGGGAGCTTCAGTCTTCTCCAAGATTGATCTGCGTTCTGGTTATCATCAGTTACGGGTGAAAGACGCCGATGTTCTCAAGACTGCTTTTAGGACTCGGTGTGGCCACTTCGAGTTTCTTGTGATGCCGTTCGGTTTGACGAATGCGCCAGCGATTTTCATGGATCTCATAAATCGCGTATTTCAGCCGTATCTTGATCAGTTCGTGATAGTATTCATAGACAATATTCACGTCTACTCAAAGAATCAAGAGGATCATAGCAGACATTTGACCACAGTATTGCAGATCTTACAAAAGCACAAGCTATTCGCGAAGTTCAGCAAGTGCGAGTTCTGGTTAGAGAATGTGGCGTTCTTAGTCCACGTCGTTTCTAGCAGTGGGATCGAGGTAGACCCGGCGAAAGTTGCAGCAGTCAGAGATTGGGTTGTACCGCAAAATGCGTCAGAGATCCGTAGTTTTCTTGGGCTAGCAGGATACTATCGGAAGTTTATTCAGAGATTCTCCTCCATCGCAGTTCCACTCACGTCATTGACGATGAAGAATGTTAAGTATGTGTGGAGCGAGGAATGTCAGAAGAGCTTCGATACATTGAAGCAAGCTCTTATTTCAGCGCAAGTATTGGCCATGCCTTCAGGGCCAGGAGATTTTGTTCTGTACACCGATGCTTCAAAACTCGGGTTAGGCGCAGTATTGATTCAGCATGGGAAGGTGATAGCTTAAGCTTCTCGTCAGTTGAAGATTCATGAGAAG
The DNA here is from genome assembly GCF_025594145.1 of Primulina tabacum. Lineage (NCBI taxonomy): Eukaryota > Viridiplantae > Streptophyta > Magnoliopsida > Lamiales > Gesneriaceae > Primulina > Primulina tabacum. The sequence goes on along the minus strand of NW_027459823.1, from coordinate 54,519 downwards.
AATTATCCTACCCATGATCTAGAGTTGGCAGCCGTAGTATTTGCATTGAAGATTTGGAGGCATTATTTGTACGGAGAGAAGTGCCAGATCTTTACCGACCACAAAAGTATCAAATACTTCTTTACACAGAAATAGTTGAATATGGGGCAAAGGCGTTGGTTGGAGCTAGTGAAGGATTATGACTGTGACATTAGCTATTGCAAAAGGCCTAGAATCCTTACTTGGAAATTTGCGGAAAATTTAAAATCTTTCTTTTTAAATAATTAAAATTGCCTCCTTCATAAATGAACTTATAAATAAAGTTTATGTTCAATGTGGCAGCGGAAGAATTAACATTTTTGAAATAACAGTAAAAAATTTTTCCAACAATAATTAAAACGTTTGAGCCATCAATTAAAAATAAATGCTGAACTGAGGTCCTCGGGTCCTACTACTGCCGACTCGAGCCTGCTCACTGGTCCCCGCCCTCGGCCCCGGCATCATCAGAACCTACAACAATCAAGTCTAGTGAGTCTAAAGACTCAACATGCATATATCGTAAATAACGAGTAAATACTATAGTAAAATTTCATGGAATAAAAATGTCGTGTCATGAGGCATATCGTAAAAGGGTCGTGTCATGATTAATTATAATACGTGCATAACTGAACTGAAAATATCATGGTAAAAATGTTTGCTCCTTGGAGCCCTGTACTGAAATAGCCTGTAATAATTTTCCTGGTGAGATTATGGTATACAGCAAGTGGCCCCTGCATTGAAACTGACCGGTAACATGCGACCGGATAATAAAATGCTCCCATGACCGGTAACTGGCGACCGGATAAAATAGTAAACGTCTGATCAGGCTGTAGCCACAGTATACTGGGTGAAACAAACTCAACTGACCGGTAACTGGCGACCGGACCGGTAACTGGCGACCGGACCGGTAACTGGCGACCGGATTTAGCAATAATCCCATGATAGTGTAATGACCACAAGCAATATCGCATAAATCTCAAAAATGAACATTTTAAATATTTATGCACGTAATATAATTAAATGGCACAATTAAATATCATGTAATAATTTACTGCTTGGATTGGATCGCTCCCAGGCTCGCTGCAACCTAAATATGTCATGAAAAATATGCAATAGATTTATGGGACCAAACTATGCAATAACATTCTAAAATGTGACAATTACGCCTACCGACTTCGTATTAAATCATGACTCCGAACCAACCCGAACCAACACTGAACCGTCATGTAGTCATGATTAAAATACGCATAAAAATGATAAAATAATGCTCCTAAAATGGTGAGGGCCAAAATCTAGGTGAATGGAGGCCAAAACAAGAAACGCTCTTTCGAGAGTCAATTTGGCACATCGCACCGTAAATTCTCGTACGACCTCAAAAATGAACCGAATGACGAACGATCAAAAACCTGACCTTCCGAACTCAATGAGGCACTGTCCAGTCCAAGGCAATAGGCTGAAAGCCGACCGAGAACTTGAACGAGCCACTGAACCGTCACAGCAAGTTGCTGTACCAAAAATACAGCAGCTGTGCTTGGTTTGCTTGCGTCGTTTGCGAGGCTAATGGCCATTGGGGCTTGAACCACCGACCAGAACCTCTTACAAACGTCCCAAGGAATCATTCGAACCATGGCTAAGGGCTTTAAACCAGACACAATTCGGAATATTCCAGCAAAATCAAAAAGATTCACCCGAGAGCACCTTTGCATGCGCGTGTGGTGTTTAGCTTTGCTTGCTGCCTCGTGTCGTTCCAATGGCAATTTGATTGACCATGGCATGACGTAGACATCTAGGGGTATGGTATGAACCGTGGCTAAGGGCCATAGGCCAACAAAGATCCACACCAAACCACCCAAAACCGAAACTCCTATGCTGTACCAAGGAAGGGCCGAAATGGGGAAAGGGGTTGTTCTTGCGTTTGATTTAAAAACCGATGAACCATGGACCGAGCCACCAAAAGGGCAAATTAGTCACGTCTTAGAAATGCTAGGGAAGTTATCTAACCATGGCTATATGCCTTGTGGCAGCCCAGATCAGATCCATCCCCTTGACAGCACACAACAGATTTTTCGAAAACTAAAAGGGCCAAGATTGAAGAGTTGCTGTCAAATTCGAATTCTATCATGCATGGGGCTTGTTTGAATGGACCAACATGGTCTTGACACACCCTAGTATGTGTCTAGATGTAGCCTAGTGAGCCTGGAGTCGAGCCATCCACCTGAAACATCAAAACAAGAGAACCCGTGAAGAGCATCATGAAAATCGAAAATTCTGCATTCTTATTTTCTGAAAAATTCTTGATGTATTTCGGTTTTTGATTAATAAAAAATGATCATGTAATGAAAATAAATGGTATTAGGAATTGATTGTAGAGTCAAGGAAGAATATATGCATGCCTGGTTTCGTTTGAAAGAAAAACGAAAAGAAGAGACGATCCGGCGCGGAGGAGGTGGAGCGCTTTCTATCCTACCTTGCTTCTTACTCGATTTTTCTCTCTAGTTTCCTCTATTGCTAGCCACGATTTTTCTCTCCAAAATCACTCTGAATTTCGAGACTAAGGGAGGGGGAATGGTGGTTAAGAGGGTGAGGAGAATGGGTGCAAAATATAGGGAAGAAAATCAAGACCAAGTCTACCTCTCATTCAAATTTTGAATTGGTTTGATCAAGTCTTTTTAGGGGGAGCATGGCCGATATTATCCATGATAATTAGACTAGGATATTGCTTATTAATAAACTAATTAAGATTGATCAATAATTAAAAAGGTTATCATGCTAAAAAATGACAAAGAATGGGTCAAAGGTGAGTTGGCATATCCTTGCTCAATCTACTAAGGGTGGCCGAAAATTCATCTAATAAATGGAAGGAAATATTGTTTAGTTACTAAATTTATAACTCTTAAAAGCCTCACCTATCCTTTAAATAATTTAGTGAACTAACCCCTTAATTAAGGAACTTAAATAAATTTATTTTCTACTCACCTCAAGTAACTTAAATAATTCCTTAAACTTTCTTATTAACTTAAATTAACTTACTTGCTAGCTAAAATAAATCCTGAAAATGTTTCTCGAATCTTAAATTCTATCTCAAAACTCCAACTCCAGTCCGGCCTCACTGAAATAACTGAAATGGTAAAAATCAAACTACTGCATGAAATAATAAAATAATTAACTTTAAATATTCATGCAACAAAAATCATTTTAATTTAAATACTAGAATTATGCATGGTTTATACGTAGTCTAAGTTACGGGTTCTACAATCCTTCCCCCCTTAAAAGAAATTTCGTCCTCGAAATTAAAAGTCACCGAATAACTCGGGGTAACGATCTCTCATCTCCGACTCAGACTCCCATGTAGCTTCCTCTTCTGAATGGTTGAGCCATCTGAATTTGTCTCGCTTAACCAGCTTGTTCCGAAGCTTCTTCTTCTGCCTGTCTAGGATCTGCACTGGTCTCTCCTCATAAGATAGGTTCGGAGTAAGCTGCAACGGCTCAAAGTTCAGGACATGTGAAGGGTTCGCCATGTACTTCCTCAGCATAGAGACGTGGAACACATTGTGTACTCCGGCCAGATTCGACGGAAGAGCCACACGATAAGCTAGCGTCCCAACTCTGTCGAGGATCTCAAATGGTCCAATGAATCTCGGACTGAGCTTCCATTTCTTGCCAAATCTCATGATACCCTTCATATGTGCCACCTTCACAAAGACATGGTCGCCGACAGCAAACTCTAAATCTCTCCTTCGCTGATCGGTATAACTCTTCTGTCGACTCAGAGCTGTCCTCATTCTATCACGGATCCGGGCTACTACATCGACAGTCTGCTGAATAATATCTGGAACCAACTCTGCTCTCTCTCCTACTTCATCCCAATGAACAGGAGATCTACACTTGCGGCCTTATAGTGCTTCACACGGAGCCATACCAATGGAAGACTGGAAGCTGTTGTTGTAGGTGAACTCAACCAATGGCAAGTTCGACTCCCAACTCCCTGAGAAATCAATGACGCAAGCACGGAGAAGATCCTATAAAATCTGAATGACTCGCTCTGACTGCCCATCTGTCTGCGGATGGAAAGCTGTGCTAAACAGCAACTTCGTACCCATAGTCGAATGCAAACTCTTCCAAAATGAGGAAGTGAATCTAGGATCTCTGTCAGATACGATAGAAACTGGAATACCATGGAGTCGGACTATCTCTCGGATATACAGCTCTGCATACTGAACCATGGTGAAAGTCGTCTTAATAGGCAAGAAGTGCGCTGACTTGGTAACACGATCTACAATCACCCAGATAGCATTCGATCCTCTGGCTGACCTCGGCAATCCGGTCACAAAGTCCATGGTAACATTCTCCCACTTCCACTCGGGAATAGGGAGAGGCTTGAGCAAACCTGCTGGTCTCTGATGCTCCGCTTTCACTAATTGGCAAGTCAGACACTCGGACAAAAATCGCCTGATATCCTTCTTCATCCCTGGCCACCAATACAATAGCTGCAGATCCTTGTACATCTTCGTACTCCCTGGATGAATAGAGTACGACAACGTATGGGCTTCTCATAAGATATCTGCTCGGATAGAATCACTGCTAGGAACCCATATCCTGTCTGGGTATTTCACAATACCATCACAGACTGAAGACAAGACACTGCCCTTGGCCTCATACCTCTGCTTCCACTTTGCTAACTGCTCATCTGATGACTGACCACTGCGAATACGGTCCAAAAGGGAAGACTGAATGGTCAAGGTAGATAGACGGGGAACTCTACCTTGAGGATAAGTCTCAAGATCAAACCTCTGCATCTCAATCTGAAGAGGTCTCGACAATGTCAAATGAGCCATCACTGCGACTTTTCTGCTCAATGCATCCGCAACTACATTAGCTTTACCCGGGTGGTAGCTAATGTCACAGTCATAATCCTTCACAAATAAACTCCTCTGACGCATGTTCAGCTCCTTCTGCGTAAGGAAATACTTGAGGCTCTTGTGGTCGGTAAAGATCTGGCACTTCTCTCCATACAGATAATGCCTCCAAATCTTCAAGGCAAAAACTACTGCGGCCAACTCTAGATCATGGGTAGGGTAGTTCTTCTCATGAGTCTTCAACTGTCTAGAAGCATAAGCTATCACCTTCCCATGCTGCATCAATACTGCGCCAAGACCGAGCTTCGAAGCATCGGTATACAGAACAAACTCCCCGGACTCTGACGGAACGGCCAAAACTGGTGCTGAGATAAGAGCTTGCTTCAAAGTATCGAAGCTCTTCTGACACTCCTCGCTCCAAACAAATTTCACATTCTTCTTTGTCAGTGCTGTGAGTGGAACGACAATGGATGAGAATCCCTGAATGAACTTCCGATAATATCCTGCTAAGCCAAGAAAACTGCGGATCTCTGATGCATTTTGCGGCACAACCCAATCTCTGACTGCTGCAACTTTCGCCGGGTCTACCTCAATACCACTCCTGGATACAATGTGTCCTAAGAACGCCACCTTCTCTAACCAAAATTCGCATTTACTGAAATTTGCGAATAATTTGTGATTTTGCAATGTCTGCAACACTGTGGCCAGATGCCTGCTGTGATCCTTCCGAATCTTGGAGTAGACGAGAATGTCATCTATGAATACTATCAAAAACTGGTCGAGGTATGGCTGAAATACGCGATTCATGAGATCCATGAAGATTGCTAGCGCATTCGTCAAACCGAACGGCATCACAAGAAACTCGTAGTGACTATAACGAGTCCTGAAAGCTGTCTTTGAAACATCAGCATTTCTCACCTTCAACTGGTGATAACCGGAACGCAGATCTATCTTAGAGAAAATCGAAGCTCCCTGCAACTGGTCAAACAGATCCTCAATCCTCGGAAGTGGGTATTTATTCGTCACTGTAACCCTGTTCAACTCCCGATAGTCAATATAAAGCCTCATCGTGCCATCTTTCTTCTTAACAAACAAGACTGGCGCGCCCCAAGGTGAGAAACTAGGGCGAATGAACTCCTTGTCAAGAAGTTCCTGAATCAGCTTCTTAAGCTCTGCCATTTCTGTCAGTGCAAGTCGGTACGGTGCTTTGAGATCGGAGCCGTACCTGGCATAAGCACTATGGAAAACTCCACCTCTCTCTCAGGTGGCATACCAGAGACGTCCTCAGGAAAAACGTCTAAGAAGTCTCCAACAATCGGAACATCTGAGGCTGACTTACTGGGTGCCTCGGGGACAGATAAAAAAGTTGCTAGAAACGCCCGAAACCCTCTATGCTTGAGCTTCCTAGCCTGAACATATAGAATAATACGTGGTAGAGGAAAGTACCTGTCTGGCTCAAGTAAGAACTGCGTCATTCCAGGCGGTCGGATTAGAACAGATCTCCGCTGGAAGTCAATCAAAACTCTGTTCCGCAGTAGCCAATCCATCCCTAGTATAATGTCAAACTCTGGCATCGGCAGTACGATCAGATCCACATAAACAAGGTTGCCATGGAGCTCAAGATCTATGTCTCGGATCACATTAGTGGCTGCCATCTCCTCGCCAGACGGCAGTACTACGGAATAGGCTATATCTAGCCCAATGGTCTTAACTTTAAGGAAATTAGCAAAGACCTCTGAAATGAATGAGTGAGTGGCCCCTGAATCTATCAAGGCCTTCGTAGCGAAACCGGATATAAAAATTCTCCCTGAAAGATCAGAACTCTAAGTTGAACCCAATAGTTACAAAGGCTAAACTTATAGACATGCAAAGGTTGAAGTTCTTCTAACTTAAATTTCCAAAATATTACAAAGTAGAGCATGCAATCCTAACGCAATTCTATGTTCAAAATATTAACCCAAAACATTAAGTTCCAAATGCAGACTCAAAGCTTAAGGTACCTGTCATCAGCATAGTATCGGGGTTCGTCTCCGTCGCATGGAGAGCAAACACTCTGCCCTGGGTAGACAGATTCCTTTGAGGGCACTGCAGAAATAAGTGGTCTGGACTACCACACCTATAACACTTTCCTGAGCCGTACAAACATGCTCAAGGATGGCGACGTGAACACTTAGGACAGACTGGGCGCTCAGGAGCCCTCGGGGCTGGGCGTCCCCGCTGCTGCTGGTCTCTATTTCTAGGCGGTCCGTGAAAAGTCCTCTTGTTCTGCTGCTGATGCTGCTGAGGAGGAGGGCGGTGTGGTACCTGGGCTGGTCGCTTTCCCAAGCGATCTCTCTCGATATCATGCTGATCCTGCTCTGCAGCTAGGGCTTTGGAGACAGCGACCTCATAAGAAGTAGGGTCAGACACCCTAACATCACGGCGCAAGATCGGCCGTAGACCCACCAGAAAATGCATCATCTTGGCTCTAGCATCGTTTGCGATCAGGGGTACAAAATGACAACCCCTCTCGAACTTATGGATGAACTCCGTAACAGTCATATCTCCTTGCCTCAAGCTCATAAACTTAGTGGTCAACCAGGTGCGCACTTCCTCAGCAAAGTATTTGGAGTAGAACACCTCCGTGAAACGTGCCCAAGTCAGGGTAGCCAAGTCAAGGGCTACTGAAGCTCCTTCCCACCATAAGCGGGCGTCTCCTCCGAAAAGATAAGAGGCACAACAAACTAGATCCGCATCGCCAAGCTCCATGAAATCAAAAATAACCTCGAGGGACTTGATCCAGCCCTCGGCAATCATGGGGTCAGACGTCCCAGAAAACTCTTTCGGACGCATCTTCATGAATCTTTCGTAGATAGCCTCGGACCCTGTCGGCCTGGTCGCCACAACATTGTTCCCCGCAAACTGTGCAAAGAACTGAGTCATCCCAGCTAAATCTAGGCATTCAAGTCCGGTGGAGGTGGAGGTGGTAAGTCTCTCTCCTGCCTCGGCTCCTCTCTGTCCTCTCGGCGAGGCTCCTCCCCAGTAGGGCGCCCAAGGGTGCGTCTAGGGGGCATACTGTTCCATACATAACCCATACGTAACTAACATGCATAATTCCAGAATTTATTTAAATTTAAATACTGAACAAATAAAATGAATCTGGACAAACAATGCTTCATGAAATCATGCCGTTAAGAAAATAATTCATGCCTTAAAGAAAATGCGTAAATATAAACTTACAGACCGAAGACGTGACTGCGTGAGCTTCTCTTGGTCAGTAGTAGTACAACCTTATACAGAACCACCGCTCTGATACCATCTGTAAAAGGCCTAGAATCCTTACTTGGAAATTTGCGGAAAATTTAAAATTTTTCTTTTTAAATAATTAAAATTGCCTGCTTCATAAATGAACTTATAAATAAAGTTTGATGTTCAATGTGGCAGCGGAAGAAATAACATTTTTGAAATAACAGTAAAAAATTTTTCCAACAATAATTAAAACGTTTGAGTTATCAATTAAAAATAAATGCTGAACTGAGGTCCTCGGGTCCTACTACTGCAGACTCGAGCCTGCTCACTGGTCCCCGCCCTCGGCCCCGGCATCATCAGAACCTACAACAATCAATTCTAGTGAGTCTAAAGACTCAACATGCATATATCGTAAATAAAGAGTAAATATTATAGTAAAATTTCATGGAATAAAAATGTCGTGTCATGAGGCATATCGTAAAAGGGTCGTGTCATGATTAATTATAATACGTGCATAACTGAACTGAAAATATTATGGTAAAAATGTTTGCTCCTTGGAGCCCTGTACTGAAATAGCCTGTAATAATTTTCCTGGTGAGATTATGGTATACGCAAGTGGCCCCTGCACTGAAACTGACCGGTAACTGGCGACCGGATAATAAAATGCTCACATGACCGGTAACTGGCGACCGGATAAAATAGTAAACGTCTGATCAGACTATAGCCACAGTATACTGGGTGAAACAAACTCAACTGACCGGTAACTGGCGACCGGATTTGGCAATAATCCCATATAGTGTAATGGCCACAAGCAATATCGCATAATCTCAAAAATGAACATTTTAAATATTTATGCACGTAATATAATTAAATGGCACAATTAAATATCATGTAATAATTTATTGCTTGGATTGGATCGCTCCCAGGCTCGCTGCAACCTAAATATGTCATGAAAAATATGCAATAGATTTATGGGACCAAACTATGCAATAACATTCTAAAATGTGACAATTACGCCTACCGACTTCGTATTAAATCATGACTCCGAACCAACCCGAACCAACACTGAACCGTCATGTAATCATGATTAAAATACGCCTAAAAATGATAAAATAATGCTCCTAAAATGGTGAGGGCCGAAATCTAGGTGAATGGAGGCCAAAACAAGAAACGCTCTTTCGAGAGTCAATTTGACACATCGCACCGTAAATTCTCGTACGACCTCAAAAATGAACCGAATGATGAACGGTCAAAAACATGACCTTCCTAACTCAATGAGGCACTGTCCAGTCCAAGGCCATAGGCTAAAACCCGACCGAGAACTCTAACGAGCCACTGAACGTCACAGCAAGTTGCTGTTCAAAAAATACAGCAGCTGTGCTTGGTTTGCTTGCGTCTTTTGCGAGGCTAATGGCCATTAGGGCTTGAACCACCGACCAGAACCTCTTACCAACGTCCCAAGGAATGATTCGAACCATGGCTAAGGGCTTTAAACCAGGCACAATTTGGAATATTCCAGCAAAATCGAAAAGATTCACCCGAGAGCACCTTTGCATGCGCATGTGGTGTTTAGCTCTGCTTGATGTTTCATGTCGTTCCAGTGGCCATTTGATTGACCATGGCACAACGTAGACATCTAAGGGTATAGTATGAACCGTGGCTAATGGCCATAGGCCAACCAAGATCCACACCAAACCACCCAAAACCGAAACTCATATGCTGTACCAAGGAAGGGCCGAAATGGGGAAAGGGGCTGTTCTTGCGTTTGATTTAAAAACCGATGCACCATGGACCGAGCCACCAAAAGGGCGACTTAGTCACGTATTAGACATGCTAGGAAAGTGATCTAACCATGGCTATATGCCTTGTGGCAGCCCAGATGAGATCCATCTCCTTGACAGCACACAACAGATTTTTCGAAAACTAAAAGGGCCAAGATTGAAGAGTTGCTGTCAAATTCGAATTCTATCATGCATGGGGCTTGTTTGAATGGACCAACATGGTCTTGACACACCCTAGTATGTGTCTAGATGTAGCCTAGTGAGCCTGGAGTCGAGCCATCCACCTGAAACATCAAAACAAGAGAACCCGTGAAGAGCATCATGAAAATCGAAAATTCTGCATTCTTATTTTTTGAAAAATTCTTGATGTATTTCGGTTTTTGCTTAATAAAAGATGATCATGTAATGAAAATAAATGGTATTAGGACTTGATTAAAGAGTCAAGGAAGAATATATGCATGCCTGGTTTCGTTTGAAAGAAAAACGAAAAGAAGAGACGATCCGGCGCGGAGGAGGTGGAGCGCTTTCTCTTCTACCTTGCTTCTTACTCGATTTTTCTCTCTAGTTTCCTCTATTGCTAGCCACGATTTTTCTCTCCAAAATCACTCTGAATTTCGAGACTAAGGGAGGGGGAATGGTGGTTAAGAGGGTGAGGAGAATGGGTGCAAAATATAGGGAAGAAAATCAAAACCAAGCCTACCTCTCATTCAAATTTTGAATTGGTTTGATCAAGTCTTTTTAGGGGGAGCATGGCCGATATTATCCATGATATTGCTTATTAATAAACTAATTAAGATTGATCAATAATTAAAAAGGTTATCATGCTAAAAAATGACAAAGAATGTGTCAAAGGTGAGTTGGCATATCCTTGCTCAATCTACTAAGGGTGGCCGAAAATTCATCTAATAAATGGAAGGAAATATTGTTTGGTTACTAAATTTATAACTCTTAAAAGCCTCACCTATCCTTTAAATAATTTAGTGAACTAACCCCTTAATTAAGGAACTTAAATAAATTTATTTTCTACTCACCTCAAGTAACTTAAATAATTCCTTAAACTTCCTTATTAACTTAAATTAACTTACTTGCTAGCTAAAATAAATCCTGGAAATGTTTCTCGAATCTTAAATTCTATCTCAAAACTCCAACTCCAGTCCGGCCTCACTGAAATAACTGAAATGGTAAAAATCAAACTACTGCATGAAATAATAAAATAATTAACTTTAAATACTCATGCAACAAAAATCATTTTAATTTAAATACTAGAATTATGCATGGTTTATACGTAGTCTAAGTTACGGGTTCTACAATCCTTCCCCCCTTAAAAGAAATTTCGTCCTCGAAATTAAAAGTCACCGAATAACTGGGGGTAACGATCTCTCATCTCCGACTCAGACTCCCATGTAGCTTCCTCCTCTGAATGGTTGAGCCATCTGAATTTGACTCGCTTAACCAGCTTGTTCTGAAGCTTCTTCTCCTGCCTGTCTAGGATCTGCACTGGTCTCTCCTCATAAGATAGGTTCGGAGTAAGCTGCAACGGCTCAAAGTTCAGGACATGTGAAGGGTTCGCCATGTACTTCCTCAGCATAGAGACGTGGAACACATTGTGTACTCCGGCCAGATTCGACGGAAGAGCCACACGATAAGCTAGCGTCCCAACTCTGTCGAGGATCTCAAATGGTCTAATGAATCTCGGACTGAGCTTCCCTTTCTTGCCGAATCTCATGATACCCTTCATAGTTGCCACCTTCACAAAGACATGGTCGCCGACAGTAAACTCTAAATCTCTCCTTCACTGATCGGTATAACTCTTCTGTCGACTCAGAGCATTCATCATTCTATCACGGATCCGGGCTACTACATCGACATTCTGCTGAATAATATCTGGAACCAACTCTGCTCTCTCTCCTACTTCATCCCAATGAACAGGAGATCTACACTTGCGGCCTTATAGTGTTTCACACGGAGCCATACCAATGGAAGACTGGAAGCTGTTGTTGTAGGTGAACTCAACCAATGGCAAGTTCGACTCCCAACTCCCTGAGAAATCAATGACGCAAGCACGGAGTAGATCCTCTAAAATCTGAATGACTCGCTCTGACTGCCCATCTGTCTGCGGATGGAAAGCTGTGCTAAACAGCAACTTCGTACCCATAGTCGAATGCAAACTCTTCCAAAATGAGGAAGTGAATCTAGGATCTCTGTCAGATACGATAGAAACTGGAATACCATGGAGTCGGACTATCTCTCGGATATACAGCTCTGCATACTGAACCATGGTAAAAGTCGTCTTAATAGGCAAGAAGTGCGCTGACTTGGTAACACGATCTACAATCACCCAGATAGCATTCGATCCTCTGGCTGACCTCGGCAATCCGGTCACAAAGTCCATGGTAACATTCTCCCACTTCCACTCGGGAATAGGGAGAGGCTTGAGCAAACCTGCTGGTCTCTGATGCTCCGCTTTCACTAATTGGAAAGTCAGACACTCGGACAAAAATCGCCTGATATCCTTCTTCATCCCTGGCCACCAATACAATAACTACACATCCTTGTACATCTTCGTACTCCCTCGATGAATAGAGTACGGCAACGTATGGGCTTCTGATAAGATATCTGCTCGGATAGAATCACTGCTAGGAACCCATATCCTGTCTCGGTATCTCACAATACCATCACTGACTGAATACAAGACACTGCCCTTGGCCTCATCCCTCTGCTTCCACTTTGCTAACTGCTCATCTGATGACTGACCACTACGAATACGGTCCAAAAGGGAAGACTGAATGGTCAAGGTCGATAGACAGGGAACCCTAACTTGAGGATAAGTCTCAAGATCAAACCTCTGCATCTCAATCTGAAGAGGTCTCGACAATGTCAAATGAGCCATCACTGCGACTTTTCTGCTCAATGCATCCGCAACTACATTAGCTTTACCCGGGTGGTAGCTAATGTCACAGTCATAATCCTTCACAAGCTCCAACCAACGCCTCTGACGCATGTTCAGCTCCTTCCGCGTAAAGAAATACTTATGGCTCTTGTGGTCAGTAAAGATCTGGCACTTCTCTCCATACAGATAATGCCTCCAAATCTTCAAGGCAAAAACTACTGCGGCCAACTCTAGATCATGGGTAGGGTAGTTCTTCTCATGAGTCTTCAACTGTCTAGAAGCATAAGCTATCACCTTCCCATGCTGCATCAATACTGCGCCAAGACCGAGCTTTGAAGCATCGGTATACAGAACAAACTCCCCGGACCCTGACGGAACGGCCAAAACTGGTGCTGAGATAAGAGCTTGCTTCAAAGTCTCGAAGCTCTTCTGACACTCCTCGCTCCAAACAAATTTCACATTCTTCTTTGTCAGTGCTGTGAGTGGAACTGCAATCGAAGAGAATCCCTTAATGAACTTCCGATAATATCCTGCTAAGCCAAGAAAACTGCGGATCTCTGATGCATTTTGCGGCACAACCCAATCTCTGACTGCTACAACTTTCGCCGGGTCTACCTCAATACCACTGCTGGATACAATGTGTCCTAAGAACGCCACCTTCTCTAACCAAAATTCGCATTTACTCAACTTTGCGAATAATTTGTGCTTTTGCAATGTCTGCAACACTGTGGCCAGATGCCTGCTGTGATCCTCCCGATTCTTGGAGCAGACGAGAATGTCATCTATGAATACTATCACAAAATGGTCGAGGTATGGCTGAAATACGCGATTCATGAGATCCATGAAGATCGCTGGCGCATTCGTCAAATCGAACGGCATCACAAGAAACTCGTAGTGACCATAACGAGTCCTGAAAGCTGTCTTTGAAACATCAGCATTTCTCACATTCAACTGGTGATAACCGGAACGCAGATCTATCTTAGAGAAAATCGAAGCTCCCTGCAACTGGTCAAACAGATCCTCAATCCTCGGAAGTGGTATTTATTCGTCACTGTAACCATGTTCAACTCCCGATAGTCAATACAAAGCCTCATCGTGCCATCTTTCTTCTTAACAAACAAGACTGGCGCGCCCAAGGTGAGAAACTAGGGCGAATGAACTCCTTGTCAAGAAGTTCCTGAATCTGCTTCTTAAGCTCTGCCATTTCTGTCAGTGCAAGTCGGTACGGTGCTTTTGAGATCGGAGCCGTACCTGGCATAAGCTCTATGGAAAACTCCACCTCTCTCTCAGGTGGCATACCAGAGAAGTCCTCAGGAAAAACGTCTAAGAAGTCTCTAACAATCGGAACATCTGAGGCTGACTGACTGGGTGCCTCGGGGACAGATACAAAGGTTGCTAGAAACGCCCGACACCCTCTATGCATAAGCTTCCTAGCCTGGACATAAGGAATAATACGCGGTAAAGGAAAGTACCTGTCCGGCTCGAATAAGAACTGAGTCATTCCAGGCGGTCGGACTAGAACTGATCTCCGCTGGAAGTCAATCAAAACTCTGTTCCGCAGTAGCCAATCCATCCCTAGAATAATGTCAAACTCTGGCATCGGCAGTACGATCAGATCCACATAAACAAGGTTGCCATGGAGCTCAAGATCTATGTCTCGGATCACATTGGTGGCTGCCATCTCCTCGCCAGACGGCAGTACTACGGAATAGGCTATATCTAGCCCAATGGTCTTAACTTTAAGGAAATTAGCAAAGACCTCTGAAATGAATGAGTGAGTGGCCCCTTAATCTATCAAGGCCTTCGTAGCGAAACCGGATATAAAAATTCTCCCTGAAAGATCGGAACTCTAAGTTGAACCCAATAGTTACAAAGGCTAAACTTATAGACATGCAAAGGTTGAAATTCTTCTAACTTAAATTTCCAAAATATTACAAAGTAGAGCATGCAATCCTAACGCAATTCTATGTTCAAAATATTAACCCAAAACATTAAGTTCCAAATGCAGACTCAAAGCTTAAGGTACCTGTCATCAGCATAGTATCGGGGTTCGTCTCCGTCGCATGGAGAGCAAACACTCTGCCCTGGGTAGACAGATTCCTTTGAGGGCACTGCAGAAATAAGTGGTCTGGACTACCACACCTATAACACTTTCCTGAGCCGTACAAACATGCTCAAGGATGGCGACGTGAACACTTAGGACAGACTGGGCGCTCAGGAGCCCTCGGGGCTGGGCGTCCCCACTGCTGCTGGCCTCTGTTTCTAGGCGGTCCGCGAAAAGTCCTCTTGTTTTGCTGCTGATGCTGCTGAGGAGGAGGGCGGTGCGGTACCTGGGCTGGTCGCTTTCCCAAGCGATCCCTCTCGATATCACGCTGATCCTGCTCTGCAGCTAGGGCTTTGGAGACAGTGACCTCATTAGAAGTTGGGTCAGACATCCTAACATCACGGCGCAAGATCGGCCGTAGACCCACCAGAAAATGCATCATCTTGGCTCTAGCATCGTTTACGATCAGGGGTACAAAATGACAACCCCTCTCGAACTTACGGATGAACTCCGTAACAGTCATATCTCCTTGCCTCAAGCTCATAAACTCAGTGGTCAACCTGGTGCGCACTTCCTCAGCAAAGTATTTGGAGTAGAACACCTCCGTGAAACGTGCCCAAGTCAGGGTAGCCAAGTCAAGGGCTACTGAAGCTCCTTCCCACCATAAGCGGGCGTCTCCTCCAAAAAGATAAGAGGCACAACGAACTCGATCCGCATCGCCAAGCTCCATGAAATCAAAAATAACCTCGAGGGACTTGATCCAGCCCTCGGCAATCATGGGGTCAGACGTCCCAGAAAACTCTTTCGGACGCATCTTCATGAATCTTTCGTAGACAGCCTCGGGCCCTGTCGGCCTGGTCGCCACAAAATTGTTCCCCGCAAACTGTACGAAGAACTGAGTCATCCCAGCTAAGATCTGGGCATTCAAGTCCGGTGGAGGTGGAGGTGGTAAGTCTCTCTCCTGCCTCGGCTCCTCTCTGTCCTCTCGACAAGGGTCCTCCCCAGTAGGGCTGTGAAGGGGCCTAAAACTCCTTTCTTGAAAATTTGCGGAAAATTAAAAATTTTCTTTTTAAAAGAACTTAAATGGCCTCATTCATAAAATCATTGGGGAATCAAGTTCAATGTTTAAAATAATAGCAGCGGAAGAAAATAAAGTTTTGCCAACAATAACAATTTAAAAATTATCCAACGACTGATAAAAATTGTTTGCGGAATAAAATAACAATTGCTGCACTGAGGTTCTCGGGTGCCACTACTGCCGACCCAAGCTGGCTCACTGGTCCCCGCCCTCGGCCCTGGCCTCATCAGTACCTACAACAATCAAGTCTAGTGAGCCTAAAGACTCAGCATGCATAAATCGCATCTAACGAGTTAAAATCTGAATTTAAAATATGCATGGGGTAAATTATCATGTCCTGAGGCACACTGAAAATAATATGTACTGAGCAATTATAATACGTGCATAACTGAACTGATAATCACAGTAAAAATATTTGCTCCTGGGAGCCTGTACTGAAATAACTGGTAAAATTTTCTGTTGAGATTATGTTTTACGCCTGTGGCCACTGCACTAAGCTGAACTGATCGGTAACTGGCTACCGGGGAGGCTGAAACTGAACTGAGCTGGCCGGTCACTGGCGACCGGGTGGTACCATACTGAACTGATCGGTCACTGGCGACCGTATAAAATAACACTCCCACATAGTGAATGAACCACAAGCCATATCGCATAAATCTCAAAAATAATCATTTTCTATTTAATGCACGTAAAATAATTAACTGGCGTAATGAAAATTCCTGTAATTTTTACCAACTGGATTGGATTGGATCGTTCCCAGGCTCGCTGCAACCTAACTGTGCCATGAAAAATATGCAATAGCTTAAACATGACCAACTATGCAATTTACATTCAAAAGATGCGACTATGACGCCTAATGACTTCGCATTTAATCATGACTCCGAGCCAACCTGAACTGACACTGAACCGACGTATAGTCATGATTAAAATACGCTGAAAAATCATAAAATAATGCTCCTAAAATGATAGGGTCGAAATCTAGGTGGAATGGAGGCCAAAACACGAAACGCTCTTTCGAGAGTCAATTTGCCACATTGCACCGTAAATTCTCGTACGACCTCGAAAATGATCCGAATGACAAACGGTCAAAAACATGACCTTCCCAACTCAATGAGGCACTGTCCAGTCCAAGGCCATGGGCTAAAAGCCAACCAAGAACTCAAACGAGCCTTCTAAACGACACAGCAACTTGCTGTAATTTCCAGCAGCTGCGCAACTACAAGACTCGCGTTGGTTTCGAGACTATCGGCCATTAGGGGCGTTAACCACCGACCAGAGACTCTTACCAACATCCCAAGGAATGATTTGAACCATGGCTAAGGGCCATAGGCCAGCCACAATCCGCATCACATCAAATCTTAACCGAAGGGTCCAACCGAGAGCAACCTGCATGCGTGTGTAGTGTTTATGCTATGATCGATGTCTCGTGTCATTCCAATGGCCATTTGATTGACCATGGCACGATCTAGACATCTAGGAGCATGATATGAACCGTGGCTAAGGGCCATAGGCCAACCAAGATCCATACCAAGCAACAAAAGAAACGAAACCATATGCTGAAAAATGGAAGGGGCCGAATGGGGAAAGGGGCTGTTCTTGTTGATTATTTAAAAACCGATGAGCCATGGACCAAGCCACCAAAAGGGCAACTTAGTCACGTCTTAGACTTGCTAGGGAAGTGATCCAACCATGGATATAGGCCCTTGGGGCAGCCAAGATCAGATCCCTCCTCCATGACAACAAACTGAATTTTCGAACAACATTTTCTGCACCTATGGGGACTTGCTGTCATTCTGAATTTCCAGCAAGCATGGGGCTGGTTTGAATGGACCAACATGGTCCTAATGCATCCTACTACATGTATATAAGCCGCCTTGGGAGCCTGGAGTCGATCCAATACCTGAAACTCACAAACCAAAAGAAACCGTGAAGCTTGCCAAGGAAATCGAAAATTCTGCATGTGTGGTTCCAAAATGTTTTGACATGGATCTCGATTTTTACTTGAATAAACATGATCATGTACTGAAAAATAAATGATAATATGACTTGATTGAGGTTTGAAAGAAATCTAGACATGCCTGGTTTCGTTTCGAAAGAAAACGAAAAGAAGAGACGAGACGGCGCGGAGGAGACGGAGTGGCTTGCTTCTCTACCTTTCTTGGCTCTCGATTTTTCTCCCTTTCTCCCTAGCTGCTATCCACGTTTTTTCTACTGAAAAGGGGTCTTATTTTCGGTGGAGGTGGAGGGGGAGTGATGGTTATGAAGGTGAGGAGAAGGGTGCACAAAAATAGGATCATATCAAGACCAAGTCTTCATGCATTTGAATTTTGAATTTTGAATTGATATCAAATGAGTTGGTGGATGCTTCTAGGAGGTGGTGGCCGAAATTTAGCTTGATTCTAGACTAGGATATGTCCATTTATTTAATTAAATTGTGCTCCCAAAAATCCTAGAATTATCCTACTAATTACATGCAAAGAATTGGTCAAAGTTGGTGAGTTGGAAAAATGAATCTTCTAGCACTAAGGGTGGCCGAAAAATGCATGATAAAATAAAGGGAAATGTTGATTATCTAGTCAACTAATAATCCTTGAAAGCCTTACTAATCCTTTAAATAATTTAGTGAGCTAACCCCTTAATTTAATAACTTAAATGAGTTCATTTCTTAATCACCTCAAATAAATAAATTAAATCTTCAAACCTTCCTTTCTAACTTAAATGAACTTAGTTACTAGCTAAATTAACTTCTGGAAATATTTCTCGAATCTTAAATTCTATCTCAAAACTCCAACTCCGGTCCGGCCTCACTGAAAATACTGAAATGCTAAAAATCAAACTGCTGAACTGAAATAATAAATAATTAACTTCAAACAAATGCATTTAAAATAATCATGCAATGAAGTCAATTAAATTTAAAATCTAGAATTATGCATGGCTTATACGTCTACTGATTTACGGGTTCTACAATCCTCCCCCCCTTAAATAAATTTCGTCCTCGAAATTAGAACTCACCGAATAACTCAGGGTATCGACTTCTCATCTCCGGCTCAGACTCCCACGTAGCTTCCTCCTCTGAATGGTTGAGCCATTTTACTTTGACTCGCTTAACCAACTTGTTCCGAAGTTTCTTCTCCTGTCTGTCTAGGATCTGCACGGGTCTCTCCTCATAAGATAAGTTCAGAGTAAGCTGCAACGGCTCGAAATTCAGCACATGCGAAGGATTTGCCATATACTTCCTCAGCATGGAGACATGAAAGACATTGTGTACTCCGGCCAGATTTGGCGGAAGAGCCACACGGTACGCTAGCGTCCCAACTCTGTCGAGGATCTCAAACGGTCCAATGAATCTCGGACTGAGCTTCCCTTTCTTGCCAAATCTCATGACACCCTTCATAGGTGCCACTTTCACGAAGACATGATCGCCCACTGCAAACTCTAACTCTCTCCTCCGCTGATCGGCATAACTCTTCTGTCGACTCTGAGCAGTCCTCATTCTATCACGGATCTTGACTACTACATCTGCTGCCTGCTGAACAATCTCTGGACCCAACTCTGCTCTCTCTCCTACTTCATCCCAATGAACATGAGATCTACACTTGCGGCCAAACAGTGCCTCATACGGAGCCATACCTATAGACGACTGGAAACTGATGTTATAGGTGAACTCTACCAATGGTAAGTTCGACTCCCAACTCCCAGAGAAATCAATGACGCAAGCACGGAGAAGATCCTCTAAGATCTGAATAACTCGCTCCGACTGTCCATCTGTCTGCGGATGGAAAGCTGTGCTAAACAGCAACTTCGTACCCATAGTCGAATGCAAACTCTTCCAAAACGAGGAAGTGAATCTGGGATCTCTGTCGGATACGATCGAAACTGGAATACCATGGAGTCGGACTATCTCTCGGATATACAGCTCTGCATACTGAACCATGGTGAAAGTCGTCTTAATAGGCAAGAAGTGCGCTGATTTGGTAAGACGATCTACAATCACCCAGATAGCATTCGATCCTCTGGCTGACCTCGGCAATCCAGTCACAAAGTCCATGGTAATGTTCTCCCACTTCCACTCGGGAATAGGAAGAGGCTTGAGCAAACCTGCTGGTCTCTGATGCTCGGCCTTCACTAACTGGCAAGTCAGGCACTCGGATACAAAACGCCTGATGTCCTTCTTCATTCCTGGCCACCAATACAATAGCTGCAGATCTTTGTACATCTTCGTACTCCCAGGGTGAATAGAGTACGGGGACGTATGGGCCTCTGATAAGATGTCTGCTCGGATAGAATCACTGCTAGGAACCCATATCCTATCTCGGTATCTCACAATACCGTCGCTGACTGTATACAAAACACTGCCCTTAGCTTCATCTCTCTTCTTCCACTGTGCCAACTGCTCATCTGCTGCCTGACCGCTGCGAATACGGTCAAAAAGAGAGGACTGGATAGTCAAGGTAGATAAACGAGGAACTCTACCTCGAGGGTAAGTCTCAAGATCAAACCTCTGCATCTCAATCTGAAGAGGTTTCTGCATCGTCAAATGAGCCATCACTGCGACTTTCCTGCTCAAAGCATCCGCAACTACATTAGCTTTACCCGGGTGGTAGCTAATGTCACAATCGTAGTCTTTCACAAGCTCCAACCAACGTCTCTGACGCATGTTCAGCTCCTTCTGCGTAAAGAAATACTTGAGGCTCATATGGTCGGTAAAGATCTGACACTTCTCTCCATACAGATAGTGCCTCCAAATCTTCAAAGCAAAAACTACGGCCGCTAACTCCAGATCATGGGTAGGGTAATTCTTCTCATGGATTTTCAGCTGTCGAGAAGCATACGCTATCACTCTCCCATGCTGCATCAAAACTGCACCTAAACCAAGCTTCGAAGCATCGGTATAAAGGACAAACTCACCAGATCCTGACGGTACAGCCAAAACGGGTGCTGAGATAAGAGCTTGCTTCAAAGTATCGAAGCTATTCTGACACTCCTCGCTCCACACAAACTTCACATTTTTCTTTGTCAGTGCTGTGAGTGGAACGGCAATGGATGAGAATCCCTGAATGAACTTCCTGTAATATCCTGCTAGCCCAAGAAAACTGCGGATCTCTGATGCATTCTGAGGCACAACCCAATCTCTGACTGCTGCAACTTTCGCCGGGTCTACCTCAATGCCACTGCTAGAAACAATGTGGCCCAAGAACGCCACCTTCTCTAACCAGAATTCGCACTTACTGAACTTTGCGAATAGTTTATGTTTCTGCAATGTCTGCAACACTGTGGTCAGATGCCTGCTGTGCTCCTCCCGACTCTTGGAGTAGACGAGAATGTCATCTATGAACACTATCACAAACTGGTCGAGGTACGGCTGAAATACGCGATTCATGAGATCCATGAAGATCGCTGGCGCATTCGTCAGACCGAACGGCATCACTAGGAACTCGTAGTGACCATAACGAGTCCTGAAAGCTGTCTTCGAAACATCAGCACCTCTCACCCTCAACTGGTGATAACCCGAACGCAGATCTATCTTGGAGAAAATCGAAGCTCCCTGCAACTGGTCAAACAGATCCTCAATCCTCGGCAGTGGGTATTTATTCTTCACTGTAACCCTGTTCAACTCCCGGTAGTCAATGCAAAGCCTCATCGAGCCATCCTTCTTTTTCACAAATAAGACTGGCGCGCCCCATGGAGAAAAGCTCGGGCGAATGAACTCCTTGTCGAGAAGTTCCTGGATCTGCTTCTTAAGCTCTGCCATCTCTGTCGGTGCTAGTCGGTATGGCGCTTTGGATATCTGAGCCGTACCTGGCATAAGCTCAATGGAAAACTCCACCTCTCTCTCTGGTGGCATACCATAGACGTCTTCGGGAAAAACGTCTAAGAAATCTCTGACAACCGGAACATCTGAGGCTGACTGGCTGGGTTCCTCGTGGACAGATAAAAGGGTTGCTAGAAATGCCCGACACCCTCTATGCATGAGCTTCCTAGCCTGAACATAAGGAATAATGCGCGGTAAAGGAAAGTACCTGTCCGGCTCAAATAAGAACTGCTCCATTCCAGGCGGTCGGACAAGAACAGATCTCCGCTGGAAGTCTATCAACACTCTGTTCCTCAATAGCCAATCCATCCCTAGAATGATGTCAAATTCCGGCATCGGTAGCACAATCAGATCCGCATAAACAAGATTACCGTGCAGCTCAAGGTCTATATCTCGGATAACATTGGTAGCTGCCATCTCCTCGCCTGACGGCAACACTACTGAAAAGGCTGTATCTAGCCCAATGGTCTGGATCTTGAGGAAGTTAGCAAAGACCTCCGAAATAAACGAGTGAGTGGCCCCTGAATCTATCAAGGCCTTGGTAGCGGAACCAGATATAAAAATTCTCCCTGAAAGAGCGGAGCTCTAAGTTGAATCCCACTACAAGATCTAAACTTATAGACATGCAAAGGTCAAGGTTCCTCTAGCTTAATTTCCCCGAAATAAATCTGAGTAGAGCATGCAATCCTATAACAGTTCTAAGTTCAAAAATCTAAATCCCGATTCCCAAAACGCTGAAATTCAAATAATAACTTAAAGTTTAAAGGTACCTGTCAACAACATAGTCTCCGGGTTGGTTTCCGCGGCATGGAGAGCAAAAACCCTGCCTTGGGTAGGCAGATTCCTCTGAGGGCACTGCAGCAACATGTGGTCTGGACTGCCACACTTAAAACACTTTCCTGAGCCAGCCATACATGCTCCAGGATGGCAACGTGAGCACCTGGGACAGACTGGGTGCTCCTGAGTCCTCGGGGCTGGGCGTCCCCGCTGCTGCTGCTGGCCTCGGTTCCTGGGCGGTCCATGAAAAGGCCTCTTATTCTGCTGCTGATGCTGATGAGGAGGAGGGCGGTGCGGTGCCTGGACTGGGCGCTTGCCCTGGCGATCCCTCTCGATATCCCGCAGATCCTGCTCTGCGGCTAAGGCTTTGGAGACGGCAATCTCATAAGTAGCAGGGTCAGATACCCTAACATCCCGGCGCAAGATCGGCAGTAAACCCACCAGGAAGTGCATCAGCTTGGCTCTGGCATCATTCGCTATCAGAGGCACAAAGTGACAGCCCCTCTCGAACTTACGGATAAACTCCGTAACCGACATATCCCCCTGTCTCAGACTCATGAACTCGGTGGTCAGCCTGGTGCGAACCTCCTCAGCAAATACTTGGAGTAGAAAACCTCCGTAAAGCGGGTCCAAGAAAGTGTAGCCAATGTCAGGGCTACCGAAGTTCCTTCCCACCATAAGCGGGCGTCTCCAGTGAACAAGTAGGTGGCACATCGGACTCGGTCTGCGTCCCCCAGCTCCATAAAATCGAAGATAACCTCGAGGGATTTGATCCATCCCTCGGCAACCATGGGGTCGGATGCCCCAGAGAATTCCTTCGGGCGCATCTTCATGAATCGCTCATAAACAGCCTCGGGCCCTGTCGGCCTGGCTGCGGCTGCGGCTACGGCTGCGGCGTTGCCCCCCGCAAACTGTGCGAAGAACTGTGCCATCCCAGCTAACATCTGGGCACTCATGTCCGGTGGGGGCGGTGGAGGAGGTGGTAGGTCTCCCTCAGGTCTACGTTCCTCCCTGTCCTCTCGGCGAGGCTCCACCTCTCTGTTGCGCTCTAAGATGCGTCTAGGGGGCATACTGTTCCAACATAACCCATACGTAACTAACATGCATAATTCCATACTTTATTTTAAATGAACTCTGAAATACTGAAAATCTGGAAGCATGCTGACAAACTAATTCATGCTTTAACTAAAATGCTGAACAAAATGCTGAACTGAAAAACTTACAGACCAAAGGCGTGGCTTCGTGAGCTTCTCGCGGTCAGTAGTAGTGAAACCCAATACAGAACCACCGCTCTGATACCAACTGTGAAGGGGCCTAAAACTCCTTTCTTGAGAATTTGCGGAAAATTAAAAATTTTCTTTTTAAAAGAACTTAAATGGCCTCATTCATAAAATCACTGGGGAATCAAGTTCAATGTTTAAAATAATAGCAGCGGAAGAAAATAAAGTTTTGCCAACAACAACGATTTAAAAATATCCAACAACTGATAAAAATTGTTTGCGAAGAAAATAACAACTGCTGCTCTGAGGTCCTCGGGTGCCACTACTGCCGACCCAAGCTGGCTCACTGGTCCCCGCCCTCGGCCCTGGCCTCATCAGTACCTACAACAATCAAGTCTAGTGAGCCTAAAGACTCAGCATGCATAAATCGCAGGTAACGAGTAAAAATCTGAATTTAAAATATGCATGTGATAAAATATCCTGTCCTGAGGCATACTGAAAATAATCTGTACTGAGCAATTATAATACGTGCATAACTGAACTGGAAATCACTGTAAAAATATTTGCTCCTTGGAGCCTGCACTGAAATATCTGGTAAAATTTTCTGTTGAGATTATGTTTTACGCCTGTGGCCTTTGCACTAAGCTGAACTGATCGGTAACTGGCTACCGGGGAGGCTGAAACTGATCTGAGCTGGCCGGTCACTGGCGACCGGGTGGTACCATACTGAACTGATCGGTCACTGGCGACCGTATAAAAATAACACTCCCACATAGTGAATGAACCACAAGCCATATCGCATAAATCTCAAAAATAATCATTTTCTGTTTAATGCACGTAAAATAATTAACTGGCGTAATGAAAATTCCTGTAAATTTTACCAACTGGATTGGATTGGATCGTTCCCAGGCTCGCTGCAACCTAACTATGCCATGAAAATTATGCAATAGCTTAAACTTGACCAACGATGCAATTTACGTTCAAAAGATGCGACTATGACGCCTAATGACTTCGCATTTAATCATGACTCCGAGCAAACCTGAACCGACACTGAACCGACGTATAGTCATGATTAAAATACGCTGAAAAATCATAAAATAATGCTCCTAAAATGATAGGGTCGAAATCTAGGTGAAATGGAGGCCAAAACACGAAACGCTCTTTCGAGAGTCAATTTGGCACATTGCACCGTAAATTCTCGTACGACCTCAAAAATGATCCGAATGACGAACGGTCCCTAGGCCAGCCACAATCCGCATCACACCAAATCTTAACCGAAGGGTCCAACCGAGAGCAACGTGCATTCGTGTGTAGTGTTTATGCTATGATCGATGTCTTGCGTCGTTCCAGTGGCCATTTGATTGACCATGGCACGATCTAGACATCTAGGAGCATGATATGAACCGTGGCTAAGGGCCATAGGCCAACCAAGATCCACACCAAGCCACAAAAGAAACGAACCATATGCTGAAAAATGGAAGGGCCGAATGGGGAAAGGGGCTGTTCTTGTTGATTATTTAAAAACCGATGAGCCATGGACCAAGCCACCAAAAGGGCGACTTAGTCACGTCTTAGACATGATAGGGAAGTGATCCAACCATGGCTATAGGCCCTTGGGGCAGCCAAGATCAGATCCCTCCTCCATGACATCCAAACTGAATTTTTCGAACACATTTTCTGCACCTATGGGGACTTGCTGTCATTCTAAATTTCCAGCAAGCATGGGGCTGGTTTGAATGGACCAACATGGTCCTAATGCATCCTACTACATGTATATAAGCCGCCTTGGGAGCCTGGAGTCGATCCAATACCTGAAACTCACAAACCAAAAGAAACCGTGAAGCTTGCCAAGGAAATCGAAAATTCTGCATGTGTGGTTCCAAAATGTTTTGACATGGATCTCGATTTTTACTTGAATAAACATGATCATGTACTGAAAAATAAATGATAATATGACTTGATTGAGGTTTGAAAGAAATCTAGACATGCCTTGTTTCGTTTCGAAAGAAACGAAAAGAAGAGACGAGACGGCGCGGAGGAGACGGAGTGGCTTGCTTCTCTACCTTTCTTGGCTCTCGATTTTTCTCCCTTTCTCCCTAGCTGCTATCCACGTTTTTTCTACTGAAAAGGGGTCTTATTTTCGGTGGAGGTGGAGGGGGAGTGATGGTTATGAAGGTGAGGAGAAGGGTGCACAAAAATAGGATCATATCAAGACCAAGTCTTCATGCATTTGAATTTTGAATTTTGAATTGATATCAAATGAGTTGGTGGATGCTTCTAGGAGGTGGTGGCCGAAATTTAGCTTGATTCTAGACTAGGATATGTCCATTTATTTAATTAAATTGTGCTCCCAAAAATCCTAGAATTATCCTACTAATTACATGCAAAGAATTGGTCAAAGTTGGTGAGTTGGAAAAATGAATCTTCTAGCACTAAGGGTGGCCGAAAAAAGCATGATAAAATAAAGGGAAATGTTGATTATCTAGTCAACTAATAATCCTTGAAAGCCTTACTAATCCTTTAAATAATTTAGTGAGCTAACCCCTTAATTTAATAACTTAAATGAGTTCATTTCTTAATCACCTCAAATAATTAAATTAAATCTTCAAACCTTCCTTTCTAACTTAAATGAACTTAGTTACTAGCTAAATTAACTTCTGGAAATATTTCTCGAATCTTAAATTCTATCTCAAAACTCCAACTCCGGTCCGGCCTCACTGAAAATACTGAAATGCTAAAAATCAACTGCTGAACTGAAATAATAAATAATTAACTTCAAACAATGCATTTAAAATAATCATGCAATGAAGTCAATTAAATTTAAAATCTAGAATTATGCATGGCTTATACGTCTACTGATTTACGGGTTCTACAAGGGCGCTCAAGGGTGCATCTAGGGGGCATACTGTTCCATACATAACCCATACGTAACTAACATGCATAATTCCATAATTTATTTAAATTTAAATACTGAACAAATAAAATGAATCTGGACAAACAATGCTTCATGAAATCATGCCGTTAAGAAAATAATTCATGCTTTAAAGAAAATGCGTAAATATAAATTTACAGACCGAAGACGTGACTTCGTGAGCTTCTCTTCGGTCAGTAGTAGTACAACCTTATACAGAACCACCGCTCTGATACCATCTGTAAAAGGCCTAGAATCCTTACTTGGAAATTTGCGGAAAATTTAAAATTTTTCTTTTTAAATAATTAAAATTGCCTCCTTCATAAATGAACTTATAAATAAAGTTTGATGTTCAATGTGGCAACGGAAGAATTAACATTTTGAAATAACAGTAAAATGTTTTTTCCAACAATAATTAAACATTGAGTCATCAATTAAAAATAAATGCTGAACTGAGGTCCTCGGGTCCTACTACTGCCGATTCGAGCCTGCTCACTGGTCCCCGCCCTCGGCCCCGGCATCATCAGAACCTACAACAATCAAGTCTAGTGATTCTAAAGACTCAACATGCATATATCGTAAATAACGAGTAAATACTATAGTAAAATTTCATGGAGTAAAAAGATCGTGTCATGAGGCATATCGTAAAAGGGTCGTGTCATGATTAATTATAATACGTGCATAACTGAACTGAAAATATCATGGTAAAAATGTTTGCTCCTTGGAGCCCTGTACTGAAATAGCCTGTAATAATTTCCTGGTGAGATTATGGTATACGCAAGTGGCCCCTGCACTGAAACTGACCGGTAACTGGCGACCGGATAATAAAATGCTCACATGACCGGTAACTGGCGACCAGATAAAATAGTAAACGTCTGATAAGACTGTAGCCAGAGTATACTGGGTGAAACAAACTCAACTGACCGGTAACTGGCGACCGATTTAGCAATAATCCCATGATAGTGTAATGGCCACAAGCAATATCGCATAATCTCAAAAATAAACATTTTAAATATTTATGCACGTAATATAATTAAATGGCAAATTAAATATCATGTAAGAATTTACTGCTTGGATTGGATCGCTCCCAGGCACGCTGCAACCTAAATATGTCATGAAAAATATGCAATAGATTTATGGGACCAAACTATGCAATAACATTCTAAAATGTGACAATTACGCCTACCGACTTCGTATTAAATCATGACTCCGAACCAACCCGAACCAACACTGAACCGTCATGTAGTCATGATTAAAATACGCCTAAAAATGATAAAATAATGCTCCTAAAATGGTGAGGGCCGAAATCTAGGTGAATGGAGGCCAAAACAAGAAACGCTCTTTCGAGAGTCAATTTGGCACATCGCACCGTAAATTCTCGTACGACCTCAAAAAATGAACCGAATGACAAACGGTCAAAAAAATGACCTTCCTAACTCAATGAGGCACTGTCCAGTCCAAGGCCATAGGGTAAAAGCCGACCGAGAACTCTAACGAGCCACTGAACCGTCACAGCAAGTTGCTGTTCCAAAAATACAGCAGCTGTGCTTGGTTTGCTTGCGTCTTTTGCGAGGCTAATGGCCATTGGGGCTTGAACCACCAACCAGAACCTCTTACCAACGTCCCAGGGAATGATTCGAACCATGGCTAAGGGCTTTAAACCAGCAAAAATTCGGAATATTCCAGCAAATCGAAAAGATTCACCCGAGAGCACCTTTGCATGCGCGTGTGGTGTTTAGCTCTGCTTGCTGTTTCGTGTCGTTCCAGTGGCCATTTGATTGACCATGGCACGACGTAGACATCTAACGGTATAGTATGAACCTTGGCTAAGGGCCATAGGCCAACCAAGATCCACACCAAACCACCCAAAACCGAAACTCATATGCTGTACCAAGGAAGGGCCGAAATGGGGAAAGGGGCTGTTCTTTGCGTTTGATTTAAAAACCAATGCACCATGGACCGAGCCACCAAAAGGGAGACTTAGTCCGTCTTAGAAATGCTAGGAAAGTGATCTAACCATGGCTATATGCCTTGTGGCCAGCCCAGATGAGATCCATCTCCTTGACAGCAGACAACAGATTTTTCGAAAACTAAAAGGGCCAAGATTGAAGAGTTGCTGTCAAATTCGAATTCTATAATGCATGGGGCTTGTTTGAATGGACCAACATGGTCTTGACACACCCTAGTATGTGTCTAGATGTAGCCTAGTGAGCCTGGAGTCGAGCCATCCACCTGAAACATCAAAACAAGAGAACCCGTGAAGAGCATCATGAAAATCGAAAATTCTGCATTCTTATTTTCTGAAAAATTCTTGATGTATTTCGGTTTTTGCTTAATAAATCATGATCATGTAATGAAAATAAATGGTATTAGGACTTGATTGAAGAGTCAAGGAAGAATATATGCATGCCTGGTTTCGTTTGAAAGAAAAACGAAAAGAAGAGACGATCCGGCGCGGAGGAGGTGGAGCGCTTTCTCTTCTACCTTGCTTCATACTCAATTTTTCTCTCTAGTTTCCTCTATTGCTAGCCCACGATTTTTCTCTCCAAAATCACTCTGAATTTCGAGACTAAGTGAGGGGGAATGGTGGTTAAGAGGGTGAGGAGAATGGGTGCAAAATATAGGGAAGAAAATCAAGACCAAGTCTACCTCTCATTCAAATTTTGAATTGGTTTGATCAAGTCTTTTTAGGGGGAGCATGGCCGATATTATCCATGATAATTAGAATAGGATATTGCTTATTAATAAACTAATTAAGATTGATCAATAATTAAAAAGGTTATCATGCTAAAAAATGACAAAGAATGGGTCAAAGGTGAGTTGGCATATCCTTGCTCAATCTACTAAGGGTGGCCGAAAATTTATCTAGTAAATGGAAGAAAATATTGTTTAGTTACTAAATTTATAACTCTTAAAAGCCTCACCTATCCTCTAAATAATTTAGTGAACTAACCCCTTAATTAAGGAACTTAAATAAATTTATTTTCTACTAACTTAAATAATTCCTTAAACTTCCTTATTAACTTAAATTAACTTACTTGCTAGCTAAAATAAATCCTTGAAATGTTTCTCAAATCTTAAATTCTATCTCAAAACTCCAACTCCAGTCCGGCCTCACTGAAATAACTGAAATGGTAAAAATCAAACTACTGCATGAAATAATAAAATAATTAACTTTAAATACTCATGCAACAAAAATAATTTTAATTTAAATACTAGAATTATGCATGGTTTATACGTAGTCTAAGTTACGGGTTTCTACAGCTATCCATCCTGGCAAAGCTAATGTAGTTGCGGATGCGTTGAGCAGGAAAGTCGAAGTGATGGCTCATTTGGTGATTTCGAGACCTCTTCAGTCTGAGATGCAGAGGTTTGATCTAGGGACATATCCTCGAGGTAGAGTTCCTCGTCTATCTACTTTGACGATTCAGCCTTCTCTTCTAGACCGTATTCGCAATGGACAGTTAGCAGACGAGCAGTTGGCAAAGTTGAGGCAGAGAGATGAAGCCAAGGGTAGTATCTTGTATACAGTTAGAGACAGTATTGTGAGATATCGAGACAAAATGTGGGTTCCTAGCGACGATTCTATTCAAGAGGATATCTTATCTGAGGCCCATATGTCGTCGTACTCTATTCATCCTGGGAGTACGAAGATGTACAAAAACCTGCAGTTATTATATTGGTGGCCAGGAATGAAGAGGGATATCAGACAATTTATATCCGAGTGTCTGACGTGTCAGCTAGTGAAAGCGGAACATCAGAGACCAGCAGGTATGCTCAAACCTCTTTCCTATTCACGAGTGGAAGTGGGAAAATGTTACCATGGACTTCGTTGTCGGAAGTCAGTCAGAGGGTCAAATGCTATATGGGTGATAGTTGATCGTCTTACGAAATCAGCTCATTTCTTGCCTATTAAGACGACTTTCTCCATGATTCAGTATGCAAAGTTTATATCCGGAAGATCGTCAGACTTCATGGTATTCCCGTTTCTATAGTGTCTGAACGAGATCCTAGATTCACTTCCTCATTTTGGAATAGTCTACATTCAGCTATGGGTACAAAGTTGTTGTTTAGCACAGCTTTCCACCCACAGACAGATGGTCAGTCCGAGAGAGTTATCCAGATTCTAGAGGATCTTCTTCGTGCATGTGTCCTCGATTTCTCCAGGAGTTGGGAATCAAAGTTACCGTTGGTGGAGTTTACCTATAATAACAGTTTTCAGTCGTCTATATGTATGGCTCCATATGAAGCACTGTACGGTCGTAAGTGTAGATCGCCTATTCATTGGGATGAAGTAGGGGAGAAGCAGAATTGGGTCCGAAGATTGTGCAGCAGGCTGCTGATGTAGTAGTCAGATCCGTGATATGGATTAGGATCTGCTCAGAGTAGACAGAAGAGTTATGCGGATCAGAGAAGGAGTATTTAGAGTTTGCTGTTGGTGACCTGTTTTCGTGAAGATTGCACCGATGAAAGGTGTCATGCGGTCGGGAAGAAAGGAAAGCTCAGTCCGAGATTCATTGGACCATTTGAGATCCTCCGACAGAGTTGGGACATTAGCTTCGTGTTGCTCTTTTCCGCCGAATCTGGCGGAGTACACACGTGTTTCACGTCTCCATGATGAGGAAGTAGTATGGCAAATCCATCGCACGTCTTGAACTTTGAACCTTGCAGTTCTCTCCGACTTGTCTTATGAGGAAAAGACCAGTACAAATCTTAGACAGACAGGAGAAAAAGCTTCGGAAACAAAATGGTCAAGCTAGTGAAAGTCAATGGCTTAATCCTTTAGAGGAGAAGCTACGGGGAATTCTGCGCCAGAGATGAAGAGTCGATATCCCGAGTTATTCGGTAAGTTTTAATTTCGGGGACGAAATTCCTTGAAGGAGGGGAGAGTTGTAGAACCCGAAAATCAGATTACGTATAAGCCATGCATAATTACCATTATTTAAATTAAATATGAAATTTTATATATGAAGTATATTTCATTTTTAATAATTTTAAAATCATGATTTATTTGTTTTAAAAGTAGATGTTTAGTTTATTTTTCAGGATAAATGCGCGAGGTCTGGACCGGGAGTTTGGAGATTAGAGTTAAGACTAGATAATAAGAAAAGTATTCCTAAATTTAATTTAAGTCAAAGAATAATTTAAATTAAAGAAAAAGAATGTTTTAAGATCTATTAAATTTATGTGAGCTAAGTAGTAAAATAAATTCTTTTAGGTTCATAGTTAATTAAGCTTAAATTAAAATATGTAAACAAATAAGGATGAATTAATCTAGATATCAAATAGTCAAGAAATTTAACATAGCATTTAAAAATTAAATTTTAAACCATGCAATGCCAGGTAAGAGTTTATTCTAAATAAGATGTGTTAATTCCACTAAAGGTTGCAATGGGTGGTAAAAACTTAAGAAGCTAAAATACAAGGGGTAATCAATATACATTATGCAAACTTAGTATAATTTTGGCCCAACATTTAAAATATTTCAAAGGTTTGGTAACTTCTCAAATTCAAACCACTCTCTAAGTTGCACTTCATGTGGATATTCATTTCCATTTGTAATTCACTAAGTAGTAGTAAATTCCAAATACTATATGTCACTATAATTTTCCTCAAACCATGATCTAAGCAAATTAAAGAGCACATGCAAGTAGGAATAAGAAGCAAAAACCAACGGCAAGCTAGGGAAGGGAAACATTTTCAAAATTCTTCAACTTCTTGACTGTAACTCCCACCTTAATGCATATAATGGCACCTTAACACCTCTTGTAACCATCACCTCCATTAGATAACATTTCTCCATCCCTGTTACCGAATAATATAAGAGAAAACCAGCAGCTTAGAGTGTGAGATAGTAGTAGAAAACAAGAAAAGAAATCTTAACTCCGTTCCGCCGCTTCGTATTCGTCGTATTGATTTGTTTTTGTAAAAACAAATTCCAGGAATGTATATGTTGTTTCTTGTCTCTTCAATCAAGTTATATAGATAATTTTAAACCATTAGATATTTCATGATTTAAGCAACAACTCGAAATTTGACAGCAAAGTACCTAAAAAAAAAATGCTGTACAGCTTTTTCGGCCAAGTGGCTTGCACTTCACGGTTTAGTGTATTTGTTGCTTACAGGGAGTTGCTCGGTTCCAGGCATTCAAGGCTTATTCTAGGCATAATTTAGAGTGTGTTAGGGTGTTATTGGTCCATTGGTTTACACCCATAACCTCACAAATACAGAAGTGATAGCAACGTTTTCCAAAGATACAGATTTGAGCCACGGGTTTTTGTTCTTGGTGGTTAAGGAGTGTGTTCAAATCTTGGCTGTCCTAGGGGACTGTAGCCATGGTTAGAACCCTTCCTTATCATGTCTAGGACGTGACCAAATAAGTTTTTTGTCCAGGCTTGGTTCACAGATCCTTCAGATTTTTACATAAACATGACAAGTGCCCATCGGTTTTAAAATTCTGATTTGTATGAGTATGGTTTCGGTTTTTGAGTGTGTTGTTTGGATGTATGGTTGGCTTATAGCCCATATCCATGGTTCATACAACACAGCAACCTGTCTAGATTGAGCCATGGTCGATCAAATGACCACTGTACGACACAAGACGGAAAAATAATTCAATACATTACACTACGCAGAAATTGGCGTGCTCGGTTTGGGTGCTGTGATGGTCCTAGGTATTTTCTTGGGTTTGTGGTTGGCTTTTAGCTCTTAGCCATGATCCAAGCCATGCCTTAGGGATGTTGGTAAGAGTCTCTGGTTGGTGGTGCAAGCCTCAATGGCCATTAGTTTCATAAATTGATCATAACAAGCACAATAGTTGCTGCTGGCCATTTTTGTTCATGGACCAGCAGATGTGAGTTGCGGTTCAGGAGGTGGTTTGGGTTCTTGGTTGGCTTTTATCCCATGGCCTTGGACTGAACAGTACCTCAATGAGTTAGGAAAGTCGTGTTTTTGACCGTTCGTGATTCGGTTGAGTTTAGAGGTCGTACGAGAATTTACGGTGCAATGTGCCAAAATGACTCTCGAAAGAGTGTTTTATGTTTTTGGATTCCATTCACCAATTTTCGTGTACAGCTGTCCTCATGGTTATTTTTCAGTATATTAGGGGGTATTTTAATCATGGTTAAATGTCGGTTTAATGTTGGTTCGGTTGGTACGAAGCCATGATTAAAAAATCAAGTATGGTTCTAATCGTCTCGTTTTTTGTTCTATTGCTATGTTTTGGACAAGATACGAATATTTGCATGTGTCACATAATAGAATTAGGTTGCAGCAAGCCTGGGAACGATCCAACTCATCCGGTTAAAAAAAATAAGGTTATAATTATATTAGTGCATAAAAATATAAATGTTATTTTTGAGATATATGCGATATGTCTTGTGGTCACCTTACGTTATGGGTTTGGAAGTCGTAGGCGCAACCGAGGACCTCCCACCCGGTGACTTACGAGCGTTTCGATGTATGTATGGGTACGGATATCCAGTCCAAGGGCTGTGGTGATCTCTACCGCCCAGTATACTGTGGTTTAGTCTGATCAGGCACTCATGTTAGGTTATGGGCCACTTGCTTAGAAACATCATCTCTACCAGAAAATTATGAATGCATATGACTGAGCTCTATTGACCACAGCTCTTTTACGTATGATTTTCATATATGCACGTAGTTATAATTAATTATGATACGTCTTCACTGTACGCTTTCGATACCCTATTTTTACGTTGCATGCGATTTTTTGGATATATCTATTGTTATTCACGGATATATACATGTTGAGTCTTTTAGACTCACTAGACTTGATTGTTGTAGGTATTGATGAGGTCGAGACTGCGGGCGGAGACCAGCGTGAATATTTTGGGGCAACAGTAGTAAACCCCGTGGACCTCATGTTTTAGTTTATGCACCTTTTAGCGTTCAAACTAAATTTTTATATGTTGGATTATTTTTTGTTGTTGTTGGAAATCAATGTTGACTTCCGCTGTCATTTTAAAGTTAAAATTATTACATGGTTATTTTATAAAGTGAAGCAAGATAATTATTTATTTAGAAAAATTTTAAATAATTCCACTAAAATATGAATATAAAAATACGGGCCTTTACAGCTTCAGTGTTATTGACACAATGAAAAGCACAAGATAGTGTGTCGATCTACAAAGAACTCAATAGGATCAAGAAAAAAAAATGTCATCTTTCAAGAATAGCTAACCTTTTCTATCAGTTAAAAGGAGCTAAGATCTTTTCGAAGCTCTGTCTAAGGTCAGAACTACCACAATGAAGGCCAAGGCAGAGAATATTCCTAAAAAAAAACCTTAAAAAAAAAAGGGTATGGACCACTATGAGTTCACATATAATCCTTTTTGGCCTGACCAATTCTCCACAACATTCATAGAACTCATGAACAGAGTGTTCAAGGAAAATTCCTCGACAAGTTTGTGGTAGCATTTATTGATGACTTCCTTGCATATTCAACAAAGTGAGTAAGACCGCAAGGAAGATCTTCGTCTTGCGCTACCGATGCTCAGAGGAAATAACTAAATACTAAATTTAAGAAATTGTGAATTTTGATTAAAAAATTGTCACATTCTTCGAAATGGGGCATATCAAGTGGATCACCAATTAAGGTGGAGGCAATCATAGACTTGGCCTTGATCGATACAGGAATAGAAATTTGAAGTTCTTGGATTAGTTCGCTAAATAAGAGAATGTGTTGAAGGATTTTCTTCCGCTCACCAAGCTCACTCAGGAAGAACTCTAAATTCAATTAGAGTGAGAATGTGATAAGAGTTTTTAGATCTTGAAAAAGAAACTAGTTTCTACGCTAATATTAGTACTTATTCCCGAAGAAGGCAAGAATTTCAGAATTTACAATGATGCATCAAAAGTGTGAAATTTATCGATCATCAAAGCCTCAAATACTGTTCACACACAAAAAGAATTAAACATGAGGCAAAGACGGTGGATCGAAACTATTGAAGATACTTTAGGCGTGTGCATGGACCTCGGAGGAATTAAAAAACACCCCCCTTGATTGAATTTGCCGATAAACAATAATTATCTGGAAGTATTGAAATTAGAGAGAAAGCTATCATTGTACTTGAATTGTTGATAAGGTAGCTATTATCAAGGAAAAACGCAAGGCAGCTCATGATCGAAAAAAGAGCTGGGCTGATTTAAGTGAAAACCGTTGGAGTTTGAAACGGTGAGAAAGATTACGATAAAGTTTTCCCCTATGAAAAGAATGGTTCGATTCAGCAAATCTAGAAAGCTAACTCCAGGTATGTCGGAACCCTTCGAAATACTGAGAAAAAGTGGGAAACCTAGCTTATCGGCTGCTTTACCACCAGGCATTGTCAAGGATTGACAACGTCTTCCACGTCCTCACAGCTAAGGAAGCATGTCTCAGATCCAAGTCAGAATCTTAAAGTTGCATCGCCAATAAACGAAGGGAAGAATTCACTATTCGAATAATGGACACCAAAGACCAAGTGATGAGACGCTAAAAAATTCCATATGTCAAGATACAATGATCAAATCATATGGAATAAGAAGCAACTTGGGAATTTGAAGAAAGTATGCGCACTCGGGCACCCTCATCACTTTAAAGATCTAGCTAACTAAAGTTTCGAGGACGAAACTTTCAATAAGGAGGGTGGGATGTGAGAACCCGGATTTTCGAAGCAAAACACCTCAAAAAGCTCGGAAAGTAGCTCAAAAAGAAACCGAGGCAATGCAAAACCTTGAGAATTGAGGGTACGTCACTTGGAAAAGAAACCCTCAGCTCATAAGCTAAAACCCTTAGCTCAAGGAAGCTCATTGATTGTCTGGGAGGAAATCCCTAGCTCATTAATTCAATATCCTAGCTCTAAGAAGCTCATCCTTTCTTGTCCTAAAAGAACCAAAATGGAGCTAGGAGAAGAGCTAAAGGATTGGACAAATTTAATGTGCAATAAATGACCTTTGAGTTAACCAAGAAGATGAGCTAAGGTTTGGACAAACTTATTGTGCAAGAGATGACCATTGAGTTAACCAAGGAAGGAGCTAAATGAGCTAAAGGTTTGGACAAACTTATTATGTAAGAAATGACTATTGAGAAAACCAATGATGGAGCTAAGGGAGGAGCTAAGAGGCTAGGACACATTTATGGTGTAGGAAATGACTCTTGGTGCTTGAGATACTTTAACCACATGATGGCACTTCTTGGAGCCCAAGATTTCGGCCATAGGGTGTTGAAAGGCCATATTTTCCTATTACCACCTCAAGGTGTTGAAGAAAACACACCTACAAGCCATAAGAAAATTCGTCTCCTTTAATCCATAAACCCTCCAAAACTCGGGCGAAAGCTAGAAAGAAGAAGGAAAAGCTTGTGTCGTTATTTTAGTGCTGGAAATTATTGTCAACACTGAGGGGAGGCTCTTTCCAAATTTCAGTCAGCATCTGGTACGAATTCGGCAAGTTTCGTACGTCCAAGTTTGAGCAACTCAAAGTACACCTTCACATTTTGTAAGTTGGTTTTTGATATGTATTTTCGTTTGTATTTTTAAATCTTGAATATATAAGTTATGACAGCATGAATGTGTGTCCTCAATTTCAAAAACAGCATGATGTCCGTCTTTTTAAATTTCGATCGATTACTGTTTTCTTCTATGTTTCGAAATTCGTTGATTCCGCTGAATTCGTTTGAAAATCTGGTATCTGAAAATTCTGATAAGTTCTGTTCGATAAAAATCTGAAATCTTTGTTACACTGTTACGATTCAATTTGAAATGGGACGAGAATTGTGATTCTGTCTGGCCTCCAATGGTGGGTATAAAACATTTCTGTCTGGCCCCACGGTGGATAAACCGTTCTGTGGCCTATAAAACAGTTCTGGCCTCATCCCTTAGAGAACTAACATATTGGGGACAATTTGACCATGGAAATGAGATGAGTAACAGTGTTCTGTCTGTTCCAATCTGTTCTGTTCTGAATTGTTCTGATCTATTTCTGAACTGCTCTGAATCGTCTGATAATCTCTGTGTCATAATTGTTTCGTTTCTATTATGATGAGTTAAAAGTATTATGATTTGAAAGTTTGTTAAAGAAATGTTTTAAAGATTAAGTTCTATATGTATCATTGGAAATCGATCGACCCCCACTTGCTGAGTGTTTCCCAAACACTCACCCCTTAGAAATTTCAGATTAAAATGAAGAGCAACTGAATGAGGAGGAACAAGAAGCCTTCTGAGGATGGTAGCCGATGAGAAAGATGCAAGAAATCAAGACTTTATTTTCCTTTTGTTCAGTTTCCGCATTTGCAACTCTAATGTAAAGACAATGTTTTATTTATGAAAAAGACTGGTTTTTGGCATTTCGATACGAGGCTTAATTGTTTTCAAGTAATTGTTAAACAATGCCGGATGTCACAGACGCTTCGGACACGGGGCGTGACAATGCACACATTCAGCATCCAGAGCAAATAACTACTCAAGCATTCTCTTTCTCGCAGATCCCAAGCAAATCAAATGGCAAACCAAATTCCTGTTCATGTAATGAATGCCATGGTGTTTGATTTTGATTCCATCTTCACTATGAAAGACGAAGTAGTCAAAAATGTCTTTCTGAAATTGCAAGAAGCCGGACTGAAACAATTTCTGGGATTATCTTCCCAATAAATCTATGTCAAAGAAATTCAGGAGATCTACACCAGCGGCTATGTTACACAAGAAGGCATCATAGCTACTACTGTGAATGGTGAGCTCATGCTCATCGAGGAGGAGTTCTAATGCAACCTCTTCCAACTGCCTGCTGATGGGCTAGTCAACCTTTCGGAAGTCAAGGCATCTGATATTGAAGAGATGCAAACCCTACTATCTGCTGATGGTCGGAAAATCAAGGTTTCTGATCCCAAGAAGGAATTGAAGCCAGAAGTACAACTGGTGGCATATATAGCAAAGGGACTTTTGGCAAAGGCTGGATCCTTTGCTGCACTGACTCTTGAGAAGTTTCAAGCCATGACTGATATTATGGCTGGACGGAAGATGAATTGAAAGAATATCATCTTCAACATTCTGAGGAATATGCTTCAGTCGTCCAAGCAGTCAAAGGATTTTGCGGTGCAACTCAGCCATTTGCTGAAAGTGAAAGGGATAACTGATGATTCTGAGAAATCATCAAAACTGAAGATTTTCAGCGCCAAGAATGTCCAGCCTCCCAAGCAAAAACTGGACATGACTCTGAGAAGTTTATTGAAGTGAAGAAGGAGATTGGGATGGAAGGATCTCCCAAGTCAGTCAGAAAGCTCGGAAGGAGACTCAAAAAAAGACGATCAAGCGAAAACTGATTGTCAGTGAAACTGACTCAGAAAAGACTCCTTCACCCAAGGTCATCAAAAAGCCAAGGACCTTGAAGACCAAGCCAGTTGCTGCAGTTGGGACCATCCCAACTGAAAGATTGTTGAAGTCAGGATCTCAACTGCCTCTCAAGGTTGTTCCTTTGAAAGCAGTTCCAACTGAACCCTCAACTGAGGATCAGTTGCCTCTATCTACAGTTTACCAAAGAAAAGTCACTGAATCTGGTAACAAGAAGAAGCTTAATGGAAGTAAGGCCCCTTTGATCACTATTACTGGATACATTCCCTACCCACTGCCATACCTAAGGGAATAGTGATCAGAGATAAGATCGATTCAACTACTTCAGGTTTTAGCCTTCCGCATGCCTTAACTGACCCAAAGGGCAAAGGCAAGTTGCAAGAAGAACCCAGGCCGACCAATGCCATCCAAACTTACATTGATCTTATTTGGTAAGAGATCAATGAATTTGCAGAGGCCAAGCTCAAAGTTTACAATGAATGGGTGAAGTTCAGAACAGAAGTTTTTGCCAAACAGCTTCAGAAGAAATCTAAACTGAAGAAATTTATCAATCTGGAGGCATTTGTTCTGAGAGAAGTCAAAGCTTCTACAATTGTTCAGGCTCTAGAGAGAAAGCATTTTTTTTTCAATCAACTTAGATCCAAGAAGCTGCAGAAGATAGTTGCTGAACTGCGACTGAATTTTGATCCGACAAGTCCAACTACATTCAATGATACAGCTGTGCATAATCAACTGGACTCGGATCTTCTTTCCTTACAAATAGAATTCAAAAATTGGAAATGGGGCAAGAACTGATCATTCCAGCAGCCTGTCAAGATTTATCATCAGATGAGCCAGCTGAACAGTCAGTTCAAGAGCCACCCAAAGAATCAGCTGCTGAAACTATTTAACAGGCAACTGAACCCTCCACATCAGTTGCTCAACCTACTCTATCTTCAACTGTTGATCCGAAGATTTATTCAGAAGCTGAATTGTGATTGGCGAATCTTGATGAGGTCATCAAATCAGTCACCTCCGACATTCAGCTAGACACATCAAAATCAGTTGAAGATGCTTTTTTATCTGAGGAACCAGCAGATCATCCAACTGTTAATGAACAACAAGCTGATCCTATTTTTGTGATGAGTCAGCTGTTCAAGCTGTTAAATTTGAAGACCCAGCCGTGAAGGCTATTTTTGAAGAGATTGAAGAGCTAGTTCAGTCAGTTGTTATGACTGAACAAGCAGTTTTCAAAAACAATAAAGAGGCTCTGCTGAACGCAGTTAGAACTGAAGCAGTGTCAGCTGAAGAGCCAGCTATTCAACAAACTAAAGAACCAGTTTTGTTCTCAATTGAACACACTGAAGAACCCTCTACTACTTCTGCTCTTCCATCTGTTTCTTCTCCTCCCCAGGAACTTATAATTGAAAATATTTCAGAAATAGTGGCGCATGAAACTGAAGAAACTGACGTTGCGATTGTTGTATTTACTCAACAGGAAAGGGTACAGCTTCCAGAAATGTCCGGAGCCATGTCTCCTAGAATTTCAGACACTGATGCCCTATTTGAAGAACTTCAAACCGTTCAGTCCAACCTAGTCAGTATGATGTAGGCTATTTCCGTGATACAATCAACTCAGCTTGCACACACTTTGAAGCTCAACTCGAACAATGAGTTCACCACAAACAGACTGAATCAACTCAATCTGAGTGTGACTTCTATATATCTTCAGATGGAAGAGATCAAGAAAGATAGGCTGTCAACTGAATCCCACTTTCAAACTCAAGCACTAGTCGGCCGACATTTTGGTCATCTGGAGAGCAAGTTCACCGAGAGAATTGATATGCTGCAAGAAGTTATGTTGAATGAGGTAAAGGATATTGCAGCAGATGTCCGAATCTTATCCAACAAAGTTGATGTGCTTGACAAAAAGGGGGAAATAGAAGAGAAAGGAGATGACAAAGGGAAGAAGAAGAAATAAAGATCAACTGACTTCAGTTATTGTATTCTTTATTCTTTATTCTTCGTACGAATCTTTACATAGATTAGTTTCGGATTTTATTCTTTGTACAATTCTGTACATTAAAAACTATTTTATCTACAATGGTTTCGAAGAATATTTGTTTAGTTTGATTGATCAGTTTATCAAATTCCAAGTTTTGTCAATCACCAAAAGGGAAAAATTGTTGGAAACTAAGTTTTGGTGATTTGACGAACTAAATGTCTAATTAAATGGACTAACTGATAAAAAATAATTGAAGTAACTGAACTATAAAAATCAACTGACAGTTGCCTACTTAAGATTAATGCGCAGATTATCGAAGGCAACTGAAGCCAGCTGAACTGAAATTACAACTGACTGATCAGTTGGAAACTGATCAGATTGATACATTCAGTTATGAGCTTACCAGCGAGTGCTTATCAGCTGATCTTTCAGTTGTACACGTCATCAGTTGAAAAGGACATTCAACCAACAACAGTACAAAGCAGACTGTGACTCGTAGCGGAACGCCGCATTTCAGAGTCTACAGTGTACGAATGTCAGAAGAATATTGACGTGGCAATCAACGGATATAAAGAGATTCAAATTATATTTAATGTTACCGTTGGAAGGAAGCCTATAAATAGCTAAGAAGAGCAGTCGAAGAAATATCATCTAATTAACACTTTCAGTTTGCTGTTACTCTTCTCACATTCGAAGTCAGCTCTCACTTATCAGATACATCAATAGCATTCAAGGCTATATCTCGAGCTTATTAGCACATAGCTATTTTGTTGTAAATTCATTCAATTGTGCTAAAATCAGTTATATACTATGATAATTGTTATTAACTAAGAGTTCAGTTTTGGCAGTGTTAATTTCAAACTGAAGTGGGTCTGTACAATTTTTGTATCGATCAAATTCTTTTAGTCCATATCCTATCCTGGTGATAGAAGGGGTGACGTAGGAGTATTTAAATCTCCGAACATCCATAAAATCCTGTGTCTACTTTATTTCAGTTTATATTCTCTCTTTTAGTCAATTTATTTCCGCAACTGTTATCAGTTAAACTTATTGTCATTGACTGAAAAGATTCCTAGTTTCAGTTTGTCACAAAACTGACACTCCATTCTAAAAAGATTTCAAAAGCCGTGAGTGTTTATTCAACCCCCCCTTCTAAACACTCTTTCAGTAATCAACCGATCCTATCAAAGTAGTTGCCATAAACGGTAACTCCGTATCAACTCTTCAAAGAACGGGACTCAAGACAATATCAGCAAAGAGAACATTTAATGCCTATCTGAAGAACTTTAAATACAGTTGCAGCTGATAGTGATACAGCTCCTCTCTGTTACAAGTTAATGTTACTCAATCTTTTCGACCGTTGGAATGATCGCATATATTAACAGAGAAGGAGGCGTGCAAGTTGACATACGATACATTATAAAATTCACAACAATGAAATTATCACAAGCTTGCATACTTCAAAGATTGAGCACACTCAAAAGTCTAGACACTTTATCGCTCATAAGCACGCACTGAACAGAAAAATCTCTGATCATTCAAGGATCATCTTCGTGCTACCAAAATCAATTTGTTTACTTATATCAGTAACCTTTCAGTTATTAGTTCAATTTGTGTTGTCTGGTGAACTGAGTGTTCTTAAAATCCAGAATTGTAAAGTGATCACTAAAAGTTCCAAGACAGGCAGTGTGACAAGTCCTAACTGGAGTGGGCTGTTGCAAATAGTTTTTATGAAGCCACTCCGAAAGTGGAAGAAGGGGCGACGTAGGAGTTTTCAATTGGTAAATCTCTAATAATGTATGCTGATTACAGTACTTTTCAATGTTGTATGTTGTGTATATGTGCTTGTTATAACGATTATGGTTTGTTGCATCTTTAAACTCACAAGATGTGAATGATGCAGGTGAGCATATTGATGAGGAGACTGGAGGCGCCGAAGACTGAGTAGGCAGGGCTGGATGTGCGCATGCTAACCCGAGGACTATATTTTTCCACACATCACGTTTATGAATTAATAGGAATCGTGGATATTTTTTATACACTTTCGTTTTATATGTCGATGGTTGTCAGGACTTTGTGTGTTGTTGGTACGACAGGGTTTTTGACATATATTTAACTGCAATATTTTTCCCAGTATTGGAATCTTTTTATTTAAAATGTGTATTTTACAGCAGTATTGCATATATGCATTTAAATACATTTTCGAGATTTAGCTTACAAAAAAATTTAGCAGTATTTTAAGTAGTAGACATTTCACTTAGTCCTTTGACCCGGGACAATGTAGAGGCTCTACGTACTCTCATGCACTTTGATCCATTTACCAACTCTATTGAGGGTCATCAGGTGGCGAGGTTGGGTGTAGTTTCCAAATATGTAAGAGCAAATGCATTGTAGTCGGGGATCACCGTTTGCCTACAGAAGAAGAATCTTATGTAATCTGATGAGTTAATAGTGTGAGAAATCTATGACCATAGTAAGATGTGCATTTTAGAAAGGTGTTT
The DNA here is from genome assembly GCF_025594145.1 of Primulina tabacum. NCBI lineage: Eukaryota > Viridiplantae > Streptophyta > Magnoliopsida > Lamiales > Gesneriaceae > Primulina > Primulina tabacum. The sequence continues at coordinate 11,075 of NW_027459823.1, read as the reverse complement.
CCTCAGTTGCACATACCATGCCACTTTAGTACTCAAAGATACATCACATCATTATCGAATTAATATACAACTCTTGATATACCAATAGTTACAGATTCGATCGCGATATATGAGTTGAAGGGACAATCATCCTCCAATCATCCTCTGCATTCCCTCGCGCCGGTATTCTTTTATTCGAGCGTTTAAACACAAAGGCACGTTCTAAACCTTTCTTGACGCATCAATCTTGTTATATACTGTTTTTTTGATGATATTTATGCATGAAAAATGTTTTTATACATGAAATATATGAATCAAAACATCAATTTGCGTGCTAAAAATTTGCGCAAGAACATTCAATTTTCATGTGTTTTTGATATGTAGGCTTCGTGTGGATCGGCCGAGCTGTTTCTGCTATGTATGGAGATGTATTAAGATGTGTTTAGGTGTTAATAATCAGTCCTTAAAGGGTCAAAAGTGATCTGGTCGTGCGAAAAAAAAGGTTGAGCGCAAGCTGTCGCCATATGCGCATGAGGGCTGTTTTCGGTGTTCGGCTGGTTGGGGTGTAAAAGGCCCTAGAACTTCTTGCTTGAAAATTTGCGGAAAATTAAAATTTTTTCTTTTTAAAAGAACTTAAATGGCCTCATTCATAAAATCGACTGATGAATCAAGTTCAATGTTTAAAATATCACAGCGGAAGAAAATAAAGTTTACCAAAAATCACAATTTAAAAATATCCAACGACTGATAAAATGTTTGCGGAATAAAATAACAACTGCTGCACTGAGGTCCTCGGTGCCACTACTGCCGACCCAAGCTGGCTCACTGGTCCCCGCCCTCGGCCCTGGCCTCATCAGTACCTACAAAATCAAGTCTAGTGAGCCTAAAGACTCAGCATGCATATCGCATGTAACGAGAAAAATCTGAATTAAAATATGCATGTGATAACATATCCTGTCCTGATGCTGAAAATAATCTGTACTGAGCAATTATAATACGTGCATAACTGAACTGATAATCACAGTAAAAATGTTTGCTCCTTGGAGCCTGTACTGAAATAACTGGTAAAATTTTCTGTTGAGATTATGTTTTACGCCTGTGGCCACTGCACTAAGCTGAACTGATCGGTAACTGGCTACCGGGGAGGCTGAAACTGAACTGAGCTGGCCGGCACTGGCGACCGGGTGGTACCATACTGAACTGATCGGTCACTGGCGACCGTATAAAATAACACTCCCACATAGTGAATGAACCACAAGCCATATCGCATAAATCTCAAAAATAATCATTTTCTATTTAATGCACGTAAAATAATTAACTGGCATAATGAAAATTCCTGTAATTTTACCAACTGGATTGGATTGGATCGTCCCCAGGCTCGCTGCAACCTAACTGTGCTATGAAAATATGCAATAGCTTAAACATGACCAACTATGCAATTTACTTCAAAAGATGCGACTATGATGCCTAATGACTTCGCATTTAATCATGACTCCGAGCCAACCTGAACCGACACCGAACCGACGTATAGTCATGATTAAAATACGCTGAAAAATCATAAAATAATGCTCCTAAAATGATAGGGTCGAAATCTAGGTGGAATGGAGGCCAAAACACGAAACGCTCTTTCGAGAGTCAATTTGGCACATCGCACCGTAAATTCTCGTACGACCTCAAAAATGATCCAATGACAACGGTCAAAAACATGACCTTCCTAACTCAATGAGGCACTGTCCAGTCCAAGGCCATGGGCTAAAAGCCAACCAAGAACTCAAACGAGCCTTCTAAACGACACAGCAACTTGCTGTAATTTCCAGCAGCTGCGCACACGTGCTCTTGTGTTGGTTTCGAGTCTATCGGCCATTGGGCGTGAACCACCCACCAGAGACCTTACCAACATCCCAAGGAATGATTTGAACCATGGCTAAGGGCTAGGCCAGCCATAATTCGCACCATTCCAAAACAACCGAAACTCCACCGAGAATGCTTTTGTATGCGTGTGTAGTGTTTTGCTTGATTGATGTCTGTCGTTCCAGTGGCCATTTGATTGACCATGGCACGATCTAGACATCTAGGGCATGTATGAACCTGGCTAAGGGCCATAGGCCAACCAAGATCCACATCAACCACACAATTCGAAAACATGTGCTGTCAAAAGAAGGGAAACCGAGAGGGGAGGGGCTGTTCTTGTTGTTATTTAAAAACCGATGAGCCATGGACCAAGCCACCAAAAGGGCACTTAGTCACGTCTTAGACATGCTAGGGAAGTGATCCAACCATGGATAAGAGCCCTTAGGGCAGCCAAGATCAGATCCAACCCCTTGACAAAAACTGAAATTTCGAACACAATCTGCGCCTATGGGAACTTGCTGTCATTTCGGTTTCCAGCAAGCATGGGGCTGAATGAATGGACCAACATGGTCCTAATGCATCCTATTACATGTATAGTGCCTTGGGAGCCTGGAGTCGAACCAATCACCTGAAACTCACAAACAAAGAAACGTGAAGCTTGCCAAGGAAATCGAAAATTCTGCATGTGTGTTTCAAAATGTTTTGACATGTATCTCGGTTTTTGCTTGAATAAACATGATCATGTACTGAAAAATAATGATAATATGACTTGATTGAGGTTTGAAAGAATCTAGACATGCCTGGTTTCGTTTCGAAAGAAAACGAACGAAACGACGACGACGCGGCACGGAGGAGTGGAGCGCTTCTTTGTTTTCTTTACTCTCGATTTTCCTCCCTCTTTCCCACGGTTTTTCTACTGAAAAATTCTCTGAATTTCGTGAATGAGGGAGGGGGAATGATGGTTAGGAGTGAGGGGGAGATCCAATATAAAGGGTTCAAGTATGACCAAGTCTCCTTTTTTTTGAATTTTGAATGGTTGTTTGATATCAAGTCTATGTTGGGTGTTTCTAGAATGGTGATGGCCGATTTTAGCTAGACTAGGATAGGATAATGCTAATTAGATCATTAAATGTGCTAGAAAGATCAAAGAATTATCTTCCTAATTAATACAAGAAAGGGTCAAAGTGGCAAGGCAAATGAATTGTTTAATAGTCTAAGGGGTGGCCGAAATTCACTAAATAAAAAAGGGAAAAATATTATCTAGTGAATTAATAACCCTTAAAAACTTTACTAATCCTTTAATTAATTTGGTGAGCTAACCCCTTAATTATGCAACTTAAATGAGCTTATTTTCTAATCACCTCAAGTAATTAAATTAAATCCTCAAACCTCTTTAACTTAAATGAACTTACTTGCTAGCTAAATTAACTTCTGGAAATATTTCAAATCTTAAATTCTATCTCAAAACTCCAACTCCGTCCGGCCTCACTGAAATAACTGAAATGCTAAAAATCAAACTACTGAACTGAAATAATAAAATAATTAACTTCAAAGAAATGCATTTAAAATAATCATGCAATGAAGTCAATTAAATTTAAAAATCTAGAATTATGCATGGCTTATACGTAGACTGATTTACGGGTTCTACAATCCTTCCCCCCTTAAAAAAATTTCGTCCTCGAAATTAGAACTCACCGAATAACTCGGGTATCGATCCTCATCTCCGGCTCAGACTCCCACGTAGCTTCCTCCTCTGAATGGTTGAGCCATTTGACTTTGACTCGCTTAACCAACTTGTTCCGAAGTTTCTTCTCCTGCCGTCTAGGATCTGCACGGGTCTCTCCTCATAAGATAAGTTCGGAGTAAGCTGCAACGGCTCGAAATTCAGCACATGCGAAGGATTTGCCATATACTTCCTCAGCATGGAGACGTGAAAGACATTGTGTACTCCGGCCAGATTCGGCGGAAGAGCCACACGATAAGCTAGCGTCCCAACTCTGTCAGGATCTCAAACGGTCCAATGAATCTCGGACTGAGCTTCCCTTTCTTGCCAAACTCATGACACCCTTCATAGGTGCCACTTTCACAAAGACATGATCGCCCACTGCAAACTCTAATCTCTCCTCCTGATCGGCATAACTCTTCTGTCGGCTCTGAGCAGTCCTCATCCTATCACGGATCTTGACTACTACCTCTGCTGCCTGCTGACAATCTCTGGACCCAACTCTGCTCTCTCTCCTACTTCATCCCAATGAACAGGAGATCTACTTGCGGCCATACAGTGCTTCATACGGAGCCATACCATAGACGACTGGAAACTGTTGTTATAGGTGAACTCACCAATGGCAAGTTCGACTCCCAACTCCCTGAGAAATCAATGACGCAAGCGCAAAAGATCCTCCAAATCTGAATAACTCGCTCCGACTGCCATCTGTCTGCGGATGGAAAGCTGTGCTAAACAGCAACTTCGTACCCAAAGTCGAATGCAAACTCTTCCAAATGAGGAAGTGAATCTGGGATCTCTGTCGGATACGATCGAAACTGGAATACCATGGAGTCGGACTATCTCTCGGATATACAGCTCTGCATACTGAACATGGTGAAAGTCGTCTTAATAGGCAAGAAGTGCGCTGATTTGGTAAGACGATCTACAATCACCCAGATAGCATTCGATCCCTGGCTGACTCGGCAATCCGGTCACAAAATCCATGGTAATGTTCTCCCACTTCCACTCGGGAATAGGAAGAGGCTTGAGCAAACCTGCTGGTCTCTGATGCTCGGCCTTCACTAACTGGCAAGTCAGGCACTCGGATACAAACGCTGATGTCCTTCTTCATCCCTGGCCACCAATACAATAGCTGCAGATCTTTGTACATCTTCGTACTCCCAGGGTGAATGGAGTACGGGGACGTATGGGCCTCTGATAAGATGTCTGCTCGGATAGAATCACTGCTAGGAACCCATATCCTATCTCGGTATCTCACAATACCGTCGCTGACTGAATACAAAACACTGCCCTTGGCTTCATCTCTCTTCTTCCACTGTGCCAACTGCTCATCTGCTGCCTGACCTGCGAATACGGTCAATAAGAGGGACTGGATAGTCAAGGTAGATAAACGAGGAACTCTACCTCGAGGGTAAGTCTCAAGATCAAACCTCTGCATCTCAATCTGAAGAGGTTTCTGAATCGTCAAATGAGCCATCACTGCGACTTTCCTGCTCAAAGCATCCGCAACTACATTAGCTTTACCCGGGTGGTAGCTAATGTCACAATCGTAGTCTTTCACAAGCTCCAACCAACGCCTCTGACGCATGTTCAGCTCCTTCTGCGTAAAGAAATACTTGAGGCTCTTATGGTCGGTAAAGATCTGACACTTCTCTCCATACAGATAGTGCCTCCAAATCTTCAAAGCAAAAACTACGGCCGCTAACTCCAGATCATGGGTAGGGTAATTCTTCTCGTGGATTTTCAGCTGTCGAGAAGCATACGCTATCACTCTCCCATGCTGCATCAAAACTGCACCTAAACCAAGCTTCGAAGCATCGGTATAAGGACAAACTCACCAGATCCTGACGGTACAGCCAAAACGGGTGCTGAGATAAGAGCTTGCTTCAAAGTATCGAAGCTCTTCTGACACTCCTCGCTCCACACAAACTTCACATTTTTCTTGGTCAGTGCTGTGAGTGGAACGGCAATGGATGAGAATCCCTGAATGAACTTCCTGTAATATCCTGCTAGCCCAAGAAAACTGCGGATCTCGGATGCATTCTGAGGCACAACCCAATCTCTGACTGCTGCACTTTCGCGGGTCTACCTCAATGCCACTGCTAGAAACAATGTGGCCCAAGAACGCCACCTTCTCTAACCAGAATTCGCACTTACTGAACTTTGCGAATAGTTTGTGCTTCTGCAATGTCTGCAACACTGTGGTCAGATGCTGCTGTGCTCCTCCCGACTCTTGGAGTAGACGAGAATGTCATCTATGAACACTATCACAAACTGGTCGAGGTACGGCTGAAATACGCGATTCATGAGATCCATGAAGATCGCTGGCGCATTCGTCAGACCGAACGGCATCACAAGGAACTCGTAGTGGCCATAACGAGTCCTGAAAGCTGTCTTCGAGACATCAGCATCTCTCACCCTCAACTGGTGATAACCGGAACGCAGATCTATCTTGGAGAAAATCGAAGCTCCCTGCAACTGGTCAAACAGATCCTCAATCCTCGGCAGTGGGTATTTATTCTTCACTGTAACCCTGTTCAACTCCCGGTAGTCAATGCAAAGCCTCATCGTGCCATCCTTCTTTTTCACAAATAAGACCGGCGCGCCCCATGGAGAAAAGCTCGGGCGAATGAACTCCTTGTCGAGAAGTTCCTGAATCTGCTTCTTAAGCTCTGCCATCTCTGTCGGTGCTAGTCGGTACGGCGCTTTGGATATCGGAGCCGTACCTGGCATAAGCTCAATGGAAAACTCCACCTCTCTCTCGGGTGGCATACCAGAGACGTCTTCGGGAAAAACGTCTAAGAAATCTCTGACAATCGGAACATCTGAGGCTGACTGGCTGGGTTCCTCGGGGACAGATAAAAAGGTCGCTAGAAATGCCCGACACCCTCTATGCATGAGCTTCCTAGCCTGAACATAAGGAATGCGCGGTAAAGGAAAGTACCTGTCCGGCTCAAATAAGAACTGCTCCATTCCAGGCGGTCGGACAAGAACGGATCTCCGCTGGAAGTCTATCAACACTCTGTTCCTCAATAGCCAGTCCATCCCTAGGATGATGTCAAATTCCGGCATCGGTAGCACAATCAGATCCGCATAAACAAGATTACCGTGCAGCTCAAGGTCTATATCTCGTAACATTGGTGGCTGCCATCTCCTCGCCTGACGGCAACACTACTGAAAAGGCTGTATCTAGCCCAATGGTCTGGATCTTGAGAAAGTTTGCAAAGACCTCCGAAATAAACGAGTGAGTGGCCCCTGAATCTATCAAGGCCTTGGTAGCGGAACCAGATATAAAAATTCTCCCTGAAAGAGCGGAGCTCTAAGTTGAATCCACTACAAGAACTAAACTTATAGACATGCAAAGGTCAAGGTTCTTCTAGCTTAATTTCCCCAAAATCTGAGTAGAGCATGCAATCCTATAACAGTTCTAAGTTCAAAATCTAAATCCCGATTCCCAAACACGGAAATTCAAATAATAACTTAAAGTTTAAAGGTACCTGTCAACAACATAGTCTCCGGGTTGGTTTCCGCGGCATGGAGAGCAAAAACTCTGCCTTGGGTAGGCAGATTCCTCTGAGGACTGCAGCAACATGTGGTCTGGACTGCCACACTTAAAACACTTTCCTGAGCCAGCCATACATGCTCCAGGATGGCGACGTGAGCACCTGGGACAGACTGGGTGCTCCTGAGTCCTCGGGGCTGGGCGTCCCCGCTGCTGCTGCCTCGGTTCCTGGGCGGTCCATGAAAAGGCCTCTTATTCTGCTGCTGATGCTGATGAGGAGGAGGGCGGTGCGGTGCCTGGACTGGGCGCTTGCCCTGGCGATCCCTCTCGATATCCCGCAGATCCTGCTCTGCGGCTAAGGCCTTGGAGACGGCAATCTCATAAGTAGCAGGGTCAGATACCCTAACATCCCGGCGCAAGATCGGCCGTAAACCCACCAGGAAGTGCATCAGCTTGGCTCTGGCATCATTCGCGATCAGGGGCACAAAGTGACAGCCCCTCTCGAACTTACGGATAAACTCCGTAACCGTCATATCCCCCTGTCTCAGACTCATGAACTCGGTGGTCAGCCTGGTGCGAACCTCCTCAGCAAAATACTTGGAGTAGAAAACTCCGTAAAGCGGGTCCATGAAAGTGTAGCCAAGTCAGGCTACCGAAGCTCCTTCCCACCATAAGCGGGCGTCTCCAGTGAACAGGTAGGTGGCACATCGGACTCGGTCTGCGTCCCCCAGCTCCATAAACTCAAGATACCTCGAGGGATTTGATCCATCCCTCGGCAACCATGGGGTCAGATGTCCCAGAGAATTCCTTCGGGCGCATCTTCATGAATCGCTCATAAACAGCCTCGGGCCCTGTCGGCCTGGCTGCGGCTGCGGCATTGCCCCGCAAACTGTGCGAAGAACTGTGCCATCCCAGCTAACATCTGGGCACTCATGTCCGGTGGGGGTGGAGGAGGTGGTAGGTCTCCCTCCGGTCTACGCTCCTCCCTGTCCTCTCGGCGAGGCTCCTCCTCTCTGTTGCGCTCTAAAATGCGTCTAGGGGGCATACTGTTCCAACATAACCCATACGTAACTAACATGCATAATTCCATAATTTATTTTAAATGAACACTGAAATACTGAAAATCTGGAAGCATGCTGACAAAATAATTCATGCTTTAACTGAAATGCTGAACAAAATGCTGAACTGAAAAACTTACAGACCGAAGACGTGGCTTCGTGAGCTTCTCGCGGTCAGTAGTAGTGAAACCCTATACAGAACCACCGATACCAATGTAAGGCCCTAAACTCCGCTTGAAAATTTGCGGAAAATTAAAATTTTCTTTTTAAAAGAACTTAAATGGCCTCATTCATAAAATCACTGGTGAATCAAGTTCAATATTTAAAATATTGCAGCGGAAGAAAATAAAGTTTGCCAAAAATCACAATTTAAAAATATCCAACGACTGATAAAATGTTTGCGGAATAAAATAACAACTGCTGCTCTGAGGTCCTCGGGTGCCACTACTGCCGACCCAAGCTGGCTCACTGGTCCCCGCCCTCGGCCCTGGCCTCATCAGTACCTACAACAATCAAGTCTAGTGAGCCTAAAGACTCAGCATGCATATCGCAGGTAACGAGTAAAAATCTGAATTAAAATATGCATGAGATAACATATCCTGTCCTGAGGCATGCTGAAAATAATCTGTACTGAGCAATTATAATACGTGCATAACTGAACTGAATAATCACAGTAAAAATGTTTGCTCCTTGGAGCCTGTACTGAAATAACTGGTAAAATTTTCTGTTGAGATTATGTTTTACGCCTGTGGCCACTGCACTAAGCTGAACTGATCGGTAACTGGCTACCGGGGAGGCTGAAACTGAACTGAGCTGGCCGGTCACTGGCGACCGGGTGGTACCATACTGAACTGATCGGTCACTGGCGACCGTATAAAATAACACTCCCACATAGTGAATGAACCACAAGCCATATCGCATAAATCTCAAAAATAATCATTTTCTATTTAATGCACGTAAAATAATTAACTGGCATAATGAAAATTCCTGTAATTTTACCAACTGGATTGGATTGGATCGTCCCAGGCTCGCTGCAACCTAACTGTGCCATGAAAAATATGCAATAGCTTAAACTGACCAACTATGCAATTTACGTTCAAAAGATGCGACTATGACGCCTAATGACTTCGCATTTAATCATGACTCCGAGCCAACCTGAACCGACACCGAACCGACCAATGGAAGACTGGAAGCTGTTGTTGTAGGTGAACTCAACTAGTGGCAAGTTCGATTCCCAACTCCTTGAGAAATCAATGACGCAAGCGCGAAAAAGATCCTCCAAAATCTGAATAACTCGCTGCGACTGCCCATCTGTCTGCAGATGGAAAGCTGTGCTAAACAGCAACTTCGTACCCAAAGTCGAATGCAAGCTCTTCCAAAATGAGGAAGTGAATCTGAGATCTCTGTCGGATACGATCGAAACTGGAATACCATGGAGTCGGACTATCTCTCGGATATACAGCTCTGCATACTGAATCATTGTGAAAGTCCTCTTAATAGGCAAGAAGTGCGCTGATTTGGTAAGACGATCTACAATCACCCTTATAGCATTCGATCCCCTGGCTGACTTCGGCAAACCGGTCACAAAATCCATGGTAATGTTCTCCCACTTCCACTCGGGAATAGGAAGAGGCTTGAGCAAACCTGCTGGTCTCTGATGCTCGGCCTTCACTAACTGACAGGTCAGACACTCGGACACAAACCGTCTGATGTCCTTCTACATCCCTGACCACCAATACAATAGCTGCAGATCTTTGTACATCTCGTACTCCCAGGGTGAATGGAGTACGGGGACGTATGGGACTCTGATAAGATGTCTGCTCGGATAGAATCATGCTAGGAACCCATATCCTATCTCGATATCTCACAATACCGTCGCTGACTGAATACAAAACACTGCCCTTGGCTTCATCTCTCTTTTTCCACTGTGCTAACTGCTCATCTGCTGCCTGACCACTGCGAATACGGTCAATAAGAGAGGACTGGATAGTCAAGGTAGATAAACGAGGAACTCTACCTCGAGGATAAGTCTCAAGATCGAACTTCTGAATCTCAATCTGAAGAGGTTTCTGAATCGTCAAATGAGCCATCACTGCGACTTTCCTGCTCAAAGCATCCGCAACTGCATTAGCTTTACCCGGGTTGTAGCTAATGTCACAATCGTAGTCTTTCACAAGCTCCAACCAACGCCTCTGACGCATGTTCAGCTCCTTCTGCGTAAAGAAATACTTGAGGCTCTTATGGTCGGTAGAGATCTGACACTTCTCTGCATACAGATAGTGCCTCCAAGTCTTCAAAGCAAAAACTACGGCCGCTAACTCCTGATCATGGGTAGGGTAATTCTTCTCGTGGATTTTCAGCTGTCGAGAAGCATACGCTATCACTCCCCACGCTGCATCAAAACTGCACCTAAACCAAGCTTCAAAGCATCGGTATACAGAACAAACTCACCAGATCCTGACGGTACAGCCAAAACGGTGCTGAGATAAGAGCTTGCTTCAAAGTATCGAAGCTCTTATAACACTCCTCGCTCCACACAAACTTCACATTTTTCTTGGTCAGTGCTCTGAGTAGAACGACAATGGATGAGAATCCCTGAATGAACTTCCTGTAATATCCTGCTAGCCCAAGAAAACTGCAGATCTCGGATGCATTCTGAGGCACAACCCAATCTCTGACTGCAGCGACTTTCGCCGGGTCTACCTCAATGCCACTGCTAGAAACAATGCGGCCCAAGAACGCCACCTTCTCTAACCAGAATTCGCATTTACTGAACTTTGCGAATAATTTGTGCTTCTGCAATGTCTGCACACTGTGGTCAGATGTCTGCTGTGCTCCTCCCGACTCTTGGAGTACGAGAATGTCATCTATGAACACTATCACAAACTGTCGAGGTATGGCTGAAATACGCGATTCATGAGATCCTGAAGATCGCTGGCGCATTCGTCAGTCCGAACGG
>NW_027459822.1:0-71260 GCF_025594145.1 Primulina tabacum | reverse complement strand
CTTCATATTATTTATCATGTTCATAGATTTCCATAAAGATGATTTTGATACAAAAAAAATATGACATTTGGTATCAGAGACGTATTACCTCTGCCTTGAAATATTTGTTTCATTTTCTGAAAATCGGATATCATGAACTTTTGTAAAAAAAAATTTCTGAAAATTTGCGTAAGAAACATGAAATTTGAAGTCCGAACATAATGATATTAAGAAAATTACCTGAGAATTTTTTTGGGGAGGCACTTTGACGTTCTCGTTTGAAATCTTGAAAATTGTAGATTTGTTTATGAAATTTTGATATGAAATAAAAAAATTAAGAGCATAAATATGAGCAACTGGTTTATGATATCGAGAGCATAAAGAAGAAGACTTCGAAAGATTGCAATTTGTGATTGTGGCAATTTAATTCAGAAGCTAAATGAAATGCTTGTATTCAATCATTCAGACAAAACATACAGTGTATTGAATTGAAAGGAGACCCACACAAGTCTTCAATTGTCCAATTGTTCAATTGTCTGTAAATGCATTATTTTTTATTTTTATTTTTTAAAATAATAATAATAATTAAAAAATTGTGTTATTTAAGTTATATGTATAATTTTTTATACATATAATATTTGGTTAAATAATTTATACACATTAAGAAAAGTTCTAAATTTTCTGTGCACTTTAATTTGTGTATAAAATATTTATTCTGTCATTGGTATGTATAATTTATTGTTTATGTATAGACACGCAATATTAAGTGAAATAATATTAATACACTGAAATTAAAATCCATAATAATTTTTATGCTTTTATTATGAGATTTCAGAACATAAAAATTCAGATTATGTTCATATTCAATTATATAAGGTCGTTTATAATTTTAAATGAACATATCAAGTTAAAAATGTGAATATACAGTTATTTAATGAGGCATTTTGTTTATAAAGATTCACATAAATTGTGGATAATTAAGTTAAATAATAATTATAAGGTGATGTAAGAAAACGTGATCCGATAGAGTTCTTCATAGATCAGTTTTAAACTACCTTGACTAGACGCTGGTCTCCCTGATGAACTTTGCTCTGTCTAGGAGTTAGGTATTTAAAGGTTCTTAGTCCTACCTATCTTTCATGGGAGTACTCTTGGAAAGTGTAGATTGTATCACTAAATAATTATTATATAAAGTATTAGGTAAAGCCAAAATTTTGTTCAGTGAACCGTATGATTTTAAATAATTGAGGAATAGCCACATTATCCTTAATTATGAAAAATTATGGATTAAGTGGATTCAGATCACATAATGGACATAAGTTGTAATTAACTATATAACATAATAAATTTTACCTCATATGAACTTTTTTATATTTTTATATAACTAATTATGTTAAAATAACAAATTGTATTTTTCTTAATTTACCCCATAAGTTAAGAGAAAATATATTTTGATAGTTTTATTACAAGGTTCCAGAAAAATCTTTTTGAATTAAAATTTTATCTCACAGGCAAATTTTAGGTTATTAGATTTTTCAAAACATTATTTATATTAGTAAAACATTATATTACCTCAAAATTTTTAAAATAATAAGCATATTATTTTTATGCAGTTATGCAACCTACGAGTTTTTCTGATATGAAATGTGACATTCCCGAACTAAAGGGCGATAATTATAAAATATAGAAAGAAAGAATTTATAATGGCCCGAAAATTCGTGTTCAAAATTTGCGAAAAAATTTAAAATTTTCCTTTTAAAATAATTAAATGCATCATTCACGAAATAAACTGATAATTCAAATTTACTGTTCAAAATAGCAGCGGAAGAAATTATTGCTCACAAATAACAAGTTAAAGTAATCCAACAACTGATAAAAATGTTTGAGCATAAAAATGGCAAATGCTGTAAATGAGGTCCTCGGGTTCACTACTGCCGACCCAAGCTAGCTCACTGGTCCCCGCTCTCGGTCCCGACCTCATCAGTACCTACAACAATCAAGTCTAGTGAGTCTAAAGACTCAGCATGCATATATCGTAAATAACGAGTAAATAATATAGTAAAATTGCATGAGATAAAAATATCATGTCATGAGGCATAACGTGAAAATAACTTATCATGAGCAATTATAATACGTGCATAACTGACTGAAAATCATAAGTAAAATGTTTGCTCCATAGAGCCCTGTAATGAAATAGCATGTCATAAATTTTCTGTTGAGATTATGTTCTACGCAAGTGGCCCCTGCACTGAACTGAACTGACCAGTAACTGGCGACCGGATGAAATAATAATCGTCTGATCAGACTAATGCCACAGTATACTGGGTGGAACTGAACTGACCGGTAACTGGCGACCGGGGTGATACAATAATCCCATGATAGTAAAATGGCCACAAGCAATATCGCATAAATCTCAAAAATGAATATTTTATATTTTTATGCACGTAATATAATTAAATGGCGTAATTAAATATCCTATAATAATTTTACCACATGGGTTGGATCGTTCCCAGGCTCGCTGCAGCCTAAAATATAACGTGAAAATATGCAAATGATTTAACTTGACCAAACTATGTAATTTAATCTCAAAAATGGCACCATTACGCCTAACGACTTCGTATTTAATTATGACTCCGTGCCAACCCGAATCGACAACGAACCATCATATAGTCATGATTAAAATACGCCTAAAATGATGAAATAATGCTCCTAAATTTACAGTACTCGAAATTTAGTGAAGGGAGGCCAAAAACATGAAATGCTCTTTCGAGAGTCATTTTGGTACCTTGCACCGTAAATTCTCGTACGACCTCAAAACTAATCCGAATCACGAACGGCCAAAAAAATGACCTTCCTAACTCGATGAGGCACTGTCCAGTCCAAGGCCATAGGCTAGAAGCCAACCAAGAACTCAAACGAGCCTCCGAACCAACGCACCACTTGCTGTCCACAAAATACAGCAGCCGTGTCTTTGCTTCCTTGTGTCGTTTTCGAGACTACCGGCCATTGGGGCTTGAACCACTGACCAGAGGCTCTTACCAACATCCTATGGTATGGTTTGAACCATGGCTAAGGGCCCTAGGCCAGCCACAATTCGCACCGCACCCGAACACAACCGAAAAATCCACCCGAGCACTTAATTCTGCGCGTGGGGTGTTGCGACGCTTCTTGCTGTCATGGACCATTCCAGTGGCCATTTGGTTGACCATGGCACAATCTAGACATCAAGGGGTATGGTGTGAACCGTGGCTATGGGCCAGAGGCCAACCAAGATTCTCACCACCACCAAACTCGAAAGTTACACAAGCAGAATTCAAAAGGGGCGAAGGGGCTGTGCATGTGTTTTGATTTAAAAACTGATTCCGCCATGGACCAAGCCTTAAAAAGGCGACTTGGTCACGTCTTAGACATGATAGGGAAGTGTTCTAATCATGGATATAGGCCCCTAGGGCAGCCAAGATCAGAAACCCCCTCCCTTGACAGCAACTATACAAATTGAGACTCAAAGGGACACATTTGGGGTGTTGCTGTCACATGCGAGTTTCCAGCGTGTATGGGACTGAACGAATGGACCAACATGGTCTTGACACACCCTAGTACATGTCTAGATGCAGCCTTGGGAGCCTGGACACGAGCCAACCTGTAACTCAACAAAAACAGCAAAAACCGTGAGGCATAGAGTGAAGCCAACAAAATCTGCACTACTTTTTTGAAAATGATTTGACAATATTTCGGTTTCTGCCTATTAAATCATGCACGTGATATGTTTTAAAATATTAATATGACTTGATTGAAGAGTGAAAGGAAATATAAACATGCCTTGGTTCGTTTTGAATGGAAAACGAACGAATCGACGATGCGGCGCGGAGGAGACGGAGTGCACTTTTCTACCTAGTTTTCCTTCGACTTTCCTCTTGCTTTCTCTAACTTTTCTCACGGTTTGTACACTGAATTGCTCTCAGATTTCGGTGAGGAGGGAGAGGGGGAGATGGTTAGGAGAGTGAGGGGAGGGGTTGCAATATAAAAGGGATGGCAAGACCAAGTCTTGCTCTCTTTGAATTTGAAATGGTTGGATATTCAAAAATGATTGTTGGAGGGATAGATGGGGTGCAAATGACCGATTCTTCATGGCTAGATATAGGTTGATTATTAATTAAATGGTGATCAAAATGAAAGGATTATCCTACTAATAAATAACAAGGAAAAGGTCAAAGGTGGTGAGTTGTCAAAGAATTGCTACATCACTAAGGGGGTGGCCGAAATTTGGTTAATAAATGGAGGGAAAATATTGCTTAGTTAGTGTATTTTAAATCTTTAGAGCCTTACCTATCCTTTAAATAATTTAGTGAATTTACACATTAATTATGGAACCTAAATGAACTTATTTCCTACTTACCTCAAGTTACTTAAATAATTCCTTAAACCTCCTTATAACTTGAATTAACTTACTAGTTAGCTAAAATAAACTCTGGGAATGTTTTTTTAATTTTAAATTTTATCTCAAAACTCCAACTCCAGTCCGGCCTCACTGAATTAACTGAAAAGATAAAAATTTAAACTACTGCATAAAATAATTAACTTTAAAGAAAAGCATCTAAATACTCATGCAATAAAATCATTTTAATTTAAAATACTAGAATTATGCATGGCGTATACGTAGTCTAATTTAAGGGTTCTACAGAATTCCTCTTCAATTGGGGTGGATGGATATTGATTATGATACACGAAAAGACGAACCATCTACTATTACTCAAAACAGCATTCCAGACGATGTTGATCTTTATGAAAAATGGGAGCGATATAATCGACTCTGCGTCATGTTCATAAAGACCAAAATCTCTGCTGGCATGCGTGGTTTGTCGATTAGCATAATGATGTCAAAGAATTATTGAAGGCTATTGATGAACAATTTCAGTCTTCAGATAAGGCACTTGCCAGTACCCTAATTATGGAATTCTCTTCATTAAGGCTCACCAGTGTGAGAGGTGTGCGAGAGCACATCATGAAAATTCGGGACATAGCGGCTCGACTAAGGACATTTAAAGTGGAAATGTCTGAAACTTTTCTTGTACACTATATTTTATGCACTCTTCCATAACAATACGGACCCTTCAAAATTTTCTACAACACACATACAGATAAGTGGTCAAGAAATGAATTAATGACCATGTGTGTTCAAGAGAAAGGAATGTTGTTAATGAAAACGAGTGTTAATGTTTTTATGACTACATGAGGAAAGTATAAGAAGTAAGCCAAAGTCAAGGGAAATGAATAATTCCACCCCAACCTGACATCAAGAAAGAATCCAAGTGTTTCTTATGTAAAAAGACAGGACACATGAAGAAAGATTGTAATAAATTTAAGGATTGACTTGAAAAGAAATGTTTTCCTATTTCATTTGTCTGTTATAAATCTAATATGATTGATACGATTTATAATATATAATGACTTGATTTTGGTTCTACAATCTATGTTACAAATATCTTGCAGGGTATGTAAAGCCTAAGGAAACCTCAAGGAATTGAGCGGAACATCTATTAAGGAAAAAAGATGTCTTCTCATGTGGAGGCTATTGGGACTTGCTACTTTATATGGGATAGTGGTTTCATTTTAAAATTGGAAAAGATATTTTATGTTCCTAGTTTTTCTAGGAATTTAATTTCGGTTCCAAATCTTGTACCTCTTGGTTATTTATGTCAGTTTTTGGATAAATTAATAAATTTATTTTATATATCAAATATTGTTGGAAATGGTACAATGATTGATAGTCTTTTCTATATTGTTTTACAAAATAATAACACCATTGTGCATGTTCAAGCGGTATTAAAAGATGTGTTATAAATGAAGATTCCTCTATATTGTGGCATAAACAATCTCCTGTATAGAGGATTAAAAGATTAGTGAATGGAGTACTTAGTACTTTAGATTTTACTGATTTTGAGACTTGTGTGGACTGTATAAAGTGAAAGCAGACCAATAAGTCTAAAAATAGTGCCATGAGGAGTATATAAATATTAGAAATCATATATTCAGATATTTGTTGTCCAGATATGGACATTCAAAGTCTGAAATACTTTATCTCTTCCATTGATGATCACTCACGATAAATGTATATTTACATGCTTCATAACAAAAACGAAGCACTTGAACCTTTAAGGTTTTTAATGCTGAAGTGGAGAAGCAATGAGAAAAATAGATTAAGATCGTGAGAACCGATAAAGATGGAGAATCTTATGGTAGTACACTGAGGATGGGCATGCACCTGGTCCGTATGCGAAGTTTCCCAAGGAACATGGGATTGTTGCCCAATATACTATGCTTGGTTCTCCGGACCAAAATGGCGTAGCTGAGAGGAGAAACTGAAATTATTGGACATGGTAAGGAATATTTTAGTAGCTCCAAACTTCCTAAATCCTTGTGAACTGAATTTCTTAAGACAGCTGTCTATATATTAAATTGAGTTCCAATTAAGGTTGTCCCAAAGAGGCCATTTGAATTATTTAAAGGTTGGATACTGAGTTTGCAACATATACTTATTTGGGGTTGTCCTTCAGAAATAATAGTTTACAACTCACATGAAAAGAAAATGGATCCAAGAACTATAAGTGGATATTTCATCGTGTATGCCGAAAAATCCAAAGAATACAGATTCTATTGTCCATCTCAAAGCACTAGAATTGTGGGATCAAAAATGCAAAATTTCTTGAGAATGATCTGATTAGTAGGAGTGATCATTCAAATGACATTGTTCTTGGGAAATATCATATTAATTAACAACCCTCTTATTCAAATTATAGATTGGTCATTATTCACACTCCTCAAGACTAAACGGGTGTTAGGCAACCGGTTACTGAAGTTCCACAAATTGCTGATGAAAATCTAGTAGATAAAGTTGTTAATGAAGAACAACAAAAAATTGTTGATCAATCAAACAACCTAAGGAGATCTACTAGAATAAGAAGATCAGCTATATCTAGTGATTATGTTGTGTATTTACAAGAATCAAATTTTAACATTGGAGCCGAAAATGATCCTGAAAAGTTTTTACAAGCCATGAGTTATAATGAGTCAAAATTATGGTTTAATGCTATGAAAGAAGAGATGAATTCTATGGCATTAATGAAGTCCGAGATCTTGTTCAGTTGCCTGATGGTGTAAAAGTCATTAGATGTAAATGAGTCTTCAAAACAAAGAAAGACTCATTAGGCAACATTGAAAGATATAAATCAAGACTCGTAGCTTTGTTTCCTTATTCTATATGTGGATGATATATTACTTGCAACTAATGACAAGGGTTTGTTATATGAGGTGAAACAATTTCTCTCTAAAAGCTTTGATATGAACGATATGGGTGATGCATCTTATGTCATTGGCATTAAGATACATGGAGACCGGATTTGAGGTATTCTAGGTTTGTCTCAAGAAACCTATATCAACAAAGTTTTAAAGAGATATCAGATGAAAAATTGTTCACCATGTATAGCTCACGTTGTGAAAGGAGATAAGCTCAATTTAAGCCAATGCCCAAAAAATGATCTAGAGCGAGAACAAATGAAAAACATTCCTTATGCTTCTGCTCTCAGAAGCTTGATGTATGTTCAGGTTTGCACTAGATTTTGCATTGCATTTGTTGTTGGGATGTTTGGGAAGATATTAGAGTAATTCAGGTTTAGATCATTGGAAAGCTGCAAAGAAAGTGATAAAGTACTTTCAAGGGACCAAAGATTATGTGGTTATGTTCAGAAGAACTGAGAATTTAGAAGTAATTGGCTACTCTGCTTCAGACTACGCTTGAAACGTCTGCTTAATCATTTTATTAAAAGGTGCTAATTTTTTTTTTCAAACCTCACATAGCATTCGGCCGAACCATAAAATATTTTTGACATCATTTTAAAATAAACACCTAACTAACATTTGAAAATCAAAGGAAATAATTTAGCATAAAATTATCCAACATTTTACTAAACCTAAAAATAACATTTAAAAAGTATAGCACATACTCTCAAAAACCACTCATAAATCAATTGTCGTAAAAATATCTTTAACATCACTTAATATCATGAATTGTAAATTAGTGCAAAAATTATCGTAGGTCCTTGGGTTATGTGCACTTTCAGTCCAGCAAAGTCAACCATCAAAACCTCCATTAACATTATTATCATAATCACCTGCATCAATCACACCTAGTGAGTCTAAAGACTCAACACATCATATTCTTGATAACAAATACTACATATACAGATCACATACGACAGTGAAAAATACTTGTACTTAAAATATTGTTTTCATTAAGATGCATAAACTTTAACCATAAACATTTTTGTAAACATTTCATGATGCATAAACTTTAAAAACATTTTCATGATCCTTTTTCATAAACATTTTCTTAAACGTATTCATATCATCCTCAACATATTCATATTCATATTATCATCAACATACACATATTCCTTTTTCCTTTCGTTAAATTCAGATCGTTAATTGTGACTTTCGTGTTCATCTACGTCTACGTATACATGTTGGACAATGGATCCATCTACATGTAACCACAGTACTGGGCGACGGGGACACCAGCAACACTCTCACCGGTCAACTGGGCCTTGGCCTTACGTATTAACATATCATCGTATACATCTACATATCCGTATCCAAGGAAACACGATCGTCGGGCTCCCACTGGGACCATAAACCCTCACAATATCTACAACATATCATCGTATTAGACACAATTACTTTACTTCCTTCAACGTTTCATATTCTCATCACTTTAAAAATTTAAACATACATATAACGTTTTTCTTTTAAATCAAACATGCAACATGTCTTTTAAATGTCCGTAATTAAACCATAAAATCCATAAACATTAAATAAATAACATTTTAACATATACATATCCACGAACATTTAAAATAATATTTTAACGCCAAAACATAACATGTTGACATATTAAATCATAAATGTTTAAAATAAATATTTTAACATAAAAATCCCTAAACATATAAAATTCCATACACATTTAAAATTGACATATTAACATATAAAAATTTATAAACATCCATAATCATTGAAAATAATCATATTAGCACATAAAACAGCAATTAGAGCACTGCCATGACATTTACTAATTTTTTGGTGTAAAATGACTGTTTTACCCTGGACATAAAATTTCACGTTTTTGAATTTTTCTTAATTTCATTGACCCTAACATGTCCCAAATAATTATTTAAGCTTACCATAATTTTCTCATATTTTTATTTGGCTTAAATCGATGACTTTTAAATTAATCTTTAAATATCACATATTAATGCGTTTTAATCCCGAATTGAACCAAACCTTAATATAAAATTCCCAAATTAAAAAATTAGACTTTTAAAAATTATTTGAGCTTAAATATAGTTTTTCATAATTTTATAAAGCATAAAACTAGGCGTTTCAAATAATTCATTAATTAGCGTTTCGTGCGGCGATTAAATCCCGGATAATTCTAAAACTCGTTATTTTGATCCCAAATTTTAAACATAGAATTTTATTATTTATTCTACCCTTCGAAGTCATGAGCCACCCTCGTGGACCCATGGATTCAATTTTTATTCTTAAATTTTCGTTTATGACACATAACCGAACACACCGAGCCATCTCCTAATTTACTCGAGCCACGCCCGAGCCACCTCAAGCCAAACCCGAGCCAACCCACCTAGGGACCCTACTGACCAAGCCCAACCCGAAACACCAGCCCTGGCCCGCTCAAAATCCTCCTGGAACTGAGACCTGATTGCATGTGTTGTGTGTGCGTGAGTTTCCTTCCTTCACCAAGACTCCTAGCCAACTAGGACACCTCCAGCTGGTTAACCCTCAACCCAACCTGATCCTAACCACCCTGGACCATGCCCAGACCAAGCCCAGACCAAGCCCTGACCCCTCAACCCAGCAGCGAAGCTCCTGAACCAGAAGACAGCCTGCACATTCATATGCTGCCATATGGTTCCATAGTTTTGTTCGAGGCAGCAGCAAGCCCACCACTCCAGCCCCTAGCCCGACCCCTGCCCATCATCCTAGGACCCTGATGAACCACCTAGCCCAGCCCCAAACCGAGCCACCCTATGTAACTCTCGGCCACACCAGATATCCCCTTCGTGAAGAGCCCAACAAGCCGAGGACTCTACCCCAGCCTTGTTACGCGAGTCCTAGCCCACTAGGACTCTACCAGGCCCTCACCCCTGACCCTACTCGAGCCCCAGCCAGTCCTGGCCAAGCCCCTAAGTCCCATGCAAAGCCATCGAGTTCTTGACTTGAACAACTAACACTAACTCACGTTTTCTGTCCACGTGCGGTTCCAGCTTTGACATAACAGGTTGTGCAGCATGTTTCGTGTTTTCTAAGGCCTCTAAACTTGTGTAAAACTATCCTTTTTTAAGTCCTAATCATGGCAGCCCCTTATATACATGTAAATCATGATTTTTGGATCAAAACAAAGCTTTAAAATTCCACCTTTGATGCATGTACGAAAATATATCAAGGTGCTATTGTTTTTCATGCAATTTCAAGCATAAATACATAATATGGTGTGATGATGAGTAAATAAAGAATATGACATGCCTTTGCATTTTAAACGCACGATTATTCGTTGACGATTGACGAAGAATGGGGCAAGACCTTTGGCTTGTATTCCACCTTGCAAACTCTCGATTTTTCTTCACAAAATAGTGAAGGTGTGTGCCGTGTGTTTGAAGGATATTGGGGTGCCAAATTCTGAAAAGTGGCGCGGGTATTGTGTAGGGTTTAGGGTGTGTTTTACATATTATATACTAATCAATTCGCTAATCAAGGCTTTAGGCCTATTAAGCATAAGTTTAGGCCTATTAGTGCTTGATTAGGATTTAATTAAAATATTAAAATCGTTTTGTTTAAATAAGTTTGTGAATTTATTAGCCGGGTTCCCAAAAAATTCGTATTTTTGTTGAAAAACCAACACCGATAAAATTTACGTCTCGGCGTATAAAATCACATCAAAACCCCTTATTTTCAAAAATAATAAAAAGCATCACCCATATTTTAAATAATTAAAAACAATTATTTAATAAAAACATTTTCTATTTTTCAGCCATCGGTCTCCGTTCCTCGATCACAACTCGAATATCCTTTAAAAATATATTTTAATGCAACCATGTAGAAAAGTATATTTTAAACATGTCAAAATGCATAACATAATTAATTTATGCAATTAAAATAATTAATTAAAATACAAGAGAATTTAATAACTGCATGCATGTGGTTCGCGTGGACCTTTAAATTTTCGGGGCAACGCTGGATGCATTGATTCACAAAAATCCACTTCAGGATATATTTTTATACTAGCTGGTGAAGCTGTATCTTGGAGTGCAAAGCAGACATTGACTGCTACTTCCACTACGGGAGCTGAGTTTGTAGCTTGTTTTGAGGCAACCTCACATGGTGTATGGTTGAAGAGTTTCATTTTGAGGGTTAGAATTATAGATTCTATATCTAGGCCATTAAGAATATATTGTGACAATTCAGCTGTTGTTTTTATGGATAAAAATAACAAAAGTGGTAATCGAAGCAAGCATATCGACATTAAGTATTTAGTCATACGAAAATGTGTTAAAGATAATAAATTAATTATCGAGCACATTAGCAATGAATTGATGATTGCAGAGATTCTTTGACTAAAGGCATGCCACCATTAAAATTCAAGGATCATACAAAAAGAATGAGACTTGGTTCCTTTATGTAATTTGTTGTAAGAACAAATTGTTGAAACTGTGATGTGATATTTTCTCATATTTATTGTGTAATTAATTGATTTGAGAAATATCAATAAAGTTGGACCTCGAATAAACATAAGGTTTATTCATTAAGTTATACATATTTGAGATACGTAATGCATTGTAATACATGAAAGATGATACTCGTTTTAAGATGACATATCGCCATGATTCAAGTATTTGTTTTCTCCTATGAAAAATGATATATGAGCCAAGTGGGAGAATGTAAGAAAAAATGACACATATCAATTCAAAAGAAGAAGAATAAATGTGTAGGAAATGGCGACGGACATTGTCTACATCTTTTGAAAAAATATGCATACGCCGCCTCAACTTTAGAAAATTGAGATGTGCATGCGCCTCTTCTTTTTAACAATAAGGCTCCCGCAATCACTCATTGATAGTATGAGAGGCATATAAATACTGGTGATTGAGATCCCTAAGCACACACCTCATAAGAACAAAACACACCATCTACAGATAGTGTTGGAGTGCTCAGAAGGATTCAATTGGAGGAACTCAGAAAACTTACAAATCATTCGATGGCCTGAGGTAATGCTTGATATTCTTCCGCATATTGTTTATCATATTCATAAATTTGTATAAACATGATTTTGATAAAAATTATGACACTCTTTTGATAAGATTTTTGATTGGAATTTTAGAAATTTCTTTGATTCTTCCTTAGAAATTTCCCGAACTTCTTTATGACTAGTGGCATAGAATCACTACTTAAACTGTTCAGCCGATTTGAAACCGATGGTTCCAGTTTTACGACAGGTAGGGCTTTAATCAACTTAGAGGTAGACTGATTATATTCCCTTATTTTCAGTTCAAATTCGTAGGCTTTTAAGTCTGAAAATAGGTTGTCTCTTGTTCAGATTTTTTGATTCAATCAAAGCTACAATCTTCACGTCCCATTCTTTAGAAGTACTCTCATTACTTTGAGAATTACTTCTTGGTTGTTGTACACTTTTCCAAGTGCACTGAGTTCTATTACAATCTAGCCGACTTTTTCATCAAAATAAGACATATATTCTCCAGGCTTCATCTTAATGTTGTCAAATTTTTGTATGGCCATGGAGATCTTGTTTTCTTTGGTTTGCTCATTTTCTTCACAGAATTGAATGATCTTTTCCCAAATTCCCTTGGAAGTTTTGCATATTTTGATATTTCTGAATGTGTTTGTCAAAAGTTTTATACAGTATATCTTTTGTCACATAGTCAAGAATCGCTTACTTCTTATCCTTACTGGTCCATTCGTTCCTTGGTTTTTCAAGAATTTGAGGAGCATCTTTGGAGATGGCTATAACTGTATTAGCTTTCAGTATCTTCATTGGTCCTTCCATAATGACGAACCACATGTCATCGTCTTGAGCAGCTAAATGAGCCTATATTCTTTTTTTTCAGTCCTCAAAATATTCCTTAAAGAACATGAGAAATTTACTAAATGAAGTCACTGTAATCGTAAATGTTCAGAATCGACAATAAAGCTAGCTCTGATACCGCTTGTAGGATTGGTTGAGTGTTTAGAAAGTGGATTGAATAAATAGTATACACAATATGCAAATTTTTTCGATTAGTTTAGATTGGTTGACAACTAAACCGAATATTATCGAGTATATATGTCAGTTTGATAACATATAAGTACGGAAAGAAGCTATAATGACAGATTAGAACAAATCGCTTAATGAATGAGAAGGGTTAAACTTAAGTATAAAAATAAACATAGATTTTTTGATGTTCGGAGAACTAGAGCTCCAACGTCACCTCTTCTTCCTCTAAGAAGATTCGCACTAGATAACTTTGGATAATATAAGCAATTTGAATGATCTCGATTCAGTTTGGTCTTAAACACAGCCAAACTGAAAATCCTAATATTCAACTGATTAATAGACAGTCTGCAAACTGCTATACAAGTGTAATACACAATGATACTAACTTATCACAAAATGATTCTTATAAGATCAGATAAAATTTTTTAAGGGTGTGCTGAACTGATTCAGTTTCGTTTTGGTATATGAAAGATATTTAAAACTTAATCTTATCAGTGAATGATTGATCTCTTCTTAAATTCAACCCTTTCTCTATTTATACTCTCAGAAGTAGATCCTTTCAATCAAAATTGTCTGTTATTTTGTTTTTAGTCCATGTCAACGCTTTTATGATAGTTCGTACACGGTTACGATCAGTCTTGATTCGCATACTGTTGCAATCATTTTGTTCAGACTACTTGATGTGGACGTCATTTTAGTGTTCTGATGTCGATTGAGTCTATGTAAACTAAGTATTGGTAAACTGAAATCCTTTAGACTAATTTATTCAGTGTAGAAACGTATCATTTTTGTTTAACTGTATCAATTTCTCTTAAATCAATTTTACCTTAATATTATTTGTTAACCAACAAAATATACCAATTATTCATTATTTTTCTCCAATTTTTTTTTCTTTAATGAAAAATTCATATTACCTCTTTGGAAAGTTATAGCTTTTTTATAACTATTGATTTGTAATATCATATTTTTATCAAATCAATATGGATATTAGATTCAAAATCTATTTACGTCGATGTTTATCACTATTTTATTATATCAAGCATATCATCTTTTTTCATAGTCAATCAAACGATATCAAAATACGATGAAAATAAAAATTGGGTAGACATCATCGGCCTCTACAAACTTTATATTGGAAACTTAATTTCAGAAGTTCGACAAACCGAGCGTATAAAGATTGAACAAGCTGATCAAGAAGAATGAAAAGAAGTGATCTAAAAATACACAATTGATTGGATGCCTAACTGAAGATTAGTGCGCAACAAAGACTAAGCTAACTGTACTATGTAGTAGATTGGATTATCAGTTGGAACTGATCAGTTTTACTACAATCAGTTAAGAGCTATCAGCTAATTCTATCGGCTGTGTCAAACTGATAAATAGTTTGACACGTCATCAGTTAAGGAATTTAACTATCAACCGACAACTGTACAAAGGCAGACTGCAACATGTAGTGGGAATGCCGAGTTTCAACAATGCTACAATGTACGATTGTCAAAAGGATATTGACGTGGCAAACAGATAGAAAGATTGAATTGTATTAATTGTACCATTGGAAGTAAAGCCTATAAATAACTGAGAAGAGCAACTGAAAATAACGAACCAAAACTACCAAGTTGTTATTCTGTTGAAATCTCCTTACAAGCTTTCTGTTCATATTCAAGAGATTTCAAAAGCTCACACTTAGCATACACATTCATAGCATTCAAGACTGTACATTGAGCTTACAAGCACAAACACTTATCATTGTAATATTCGATCTCATAGAGATCAGTTGTGCTGAGTAGTTTCAGATCAGTTGAGAACTGATAAACTGTATTGAAACTGAGAGTTTCAGTATGACAATGTTAAGTCCAAAACTGAAGGGGGTCTGTACAAGTCTTGTATTTATCAAAGTCTTTTAGTGAATTTCCTGTCTTCTAGATAGAAGTGGTGACGTAGGAGTGATTGAAATCTCCAAACATCCATAAATATTGTGTCTCTTAATTTCTGTTTTATTTTATCTGTCAGTCAGTTTATTTCTGCACTTTCATTAATTAACTGATTGACATTGACATAACAAGATTCCCGAGTTCATTTTATCACTAAACTAACTCATTATTCGAAAAGGTGGTAAAATTGTCAAATGTTTATTCAACCCCCCTTCTAAACACTCTTTCACTTACCAACCAATCATATCACTTTATATTGTGCTTGACGTATATCAATAAAATCCATTTACATACTTCAGATATGATATCATATAAATAGCGATGAAAGACCGATGTATATTTTGTACAGTACTTGATTAAGACACATATCTCAATATTTTGTGTCAATCTTATAATTCATATATCACTTCAAATGAGATAATATATTATTTTTCTTTAAATAATTACTCAACCACGGTGCATCAATTATGTTCATTGACACTTTCCCATTCACCTTAGAGAATGAATCACATTAATTAAAGAACTCTCAATATTTCTATCTCTTAATTTTCTTTTGAATCAATTAAATAATATAAATAAAGTATTTAATCATTATTGATGGAACATTTAGTTTTGGTGTTTGATAAAAAAATAACTAGTCAAGAGAAACTGAAATCAGCAACCTAACTGATTGCTAGCTCAAACTGACCAAACTGATTAAGGGACTTCTGATTTAATTCAAACCAACAGGCTATCACTTTTTGCAAGATCGATACAAAAAAATTTCGATCAGTGATTAAAGATCAGAACCTAAAGTCATATAAATTTTTGTTTATATCGATCAGTTTTAAGGATAAGAGTGACAGTCTCTGTCAGAAGTCACCTGATACTAGAAAATACGATGAATCGGCAACAAGTACATCTGTAGTCATGAACAAATATTTTTTTAAGTTACCGTTGAATATTGAGACTATAAATGGGATCAGTTGAACAAGCTAAAGAAAGATCCTCAACTGAAACCAAAAGCTAAATCTCTTAGCAGAAATATTGCAGTCAAATTAAAAGAGAAGCACACACTGTTTCATTATTTAACTCGGCCATTTCAATGATCATATTGGTGCACAACATTCTTTTGCGTAATTCAGATAAGCTGTGAGTAAGGAACTCTAGTGCTATAAGTCTTCAGTTTCAGTTTCACTAAGAGTTTCAGTTAGGTGGTGTTAAGTCATAACTGAAGTGGGTAATTTTAAATCACTTGTAATTACAAAAGTTTTTTTTAGTACAAACCTTCCTTGAGGAAGAAGGGATGACGTATGAGTATTAAATTCTCCGAACATGCATAAACATTCTTGTGTTCATTTATCATTAAGTCTATCTATTTTTAAGCACCCAACCAAATAGTCTTTCGTGCAAATTAGTTTTCAGTAAGTCTTCTTCCGCACAATTTACACTGATAGATTTGCTGAAAACTCTATTGGCAAGAAGGAAGTTTCAGCTTTGTTAACACAATCGAAACTACTCAAAGAAAATTTATTCACCCCCTCTAAATTTCATTCTTGATCCGGACAAGTGGTATCAAAGTGGTTCATTCTTGTCCCTAAACAAAACATTCATCATGGCCTCATTCAGTAAGATTCCAATGTATTCCAAAGAAGACTTTGATGATTGAAAGATCATAATGCAGGCTCACTCAGCTGCTCAAGACGATGATATATGGTTCGTCATCACGGAAAGAACAATGAAGACAATGAAGGCAAATACAGTTGTAGCCATCACTGAAGGTGCTCCTCAAATGCTAGAAAAATCAAAAAGTGATTGGACAAACAATGATAAGAAGAAAGCAAATATTGACAATGTAGCCAAAGACTTCTATACAAAAGTCTCGACAAAAACACATTCAGCAGGATCAAAATGTACAAGACTGCTAAAGAATCTGGGAAAAGTTAATCCAGCAATGTGAAGGAAATGAGAAGACCAAAGAAAATAAGCTCTACTGGCCGTACAGAAATTTGAAAACATCAAGATGAAGCCTGGAGAATCTATGTCTGATTTTGATGAAAGGGTAAGCGGGATTATAATAGAACTCAGTGCACTTGGAAAAGTGTACAACCGAGAAGTTATTCTTAAAGTAATTAGACGACTACCAAAAGAATGGGGCGTCAATATAGTAGCTATGCATGAATCAAAATATCTGAACAAGATGGAGCTACACGACTTATTTGCAGACTTGAAAGCCTATGAATTTGAATTGAAAATAAGGGAAGATGATCAATGTGCTGCTCAGCTGACTAAAGCTTTAAATGCGGTAAAACTGGAACCATCAATTTCAAAAGAAAAGGCAGCCGAACAATTTAGTGATACTATGTTACAGTTCGTAAAAAAGTTGGGGAAATTTCTAAGAAAAAATCAAGGCAACTTTCAAACCTACAATCAAAAATCTTATCAAAGAAGGAGTCAACTGATGACTCCAATGCATGTTTCAACTGTGGAAAAACCGGTCACTTCATAGAAGATTGCCCTAAACCAAAGAAGGGTGACATGAGGTCATCTGAAAAGGGAAAGTGATCTTTTGATAAAAGGAGATCCAAGGGTGAAAAGAAAATCCCTGATAATAGACATGATCAAAAGGCAATGGTGGCTGAAGAAAACAAATCAAAATGAGCTGATTTAGATTCTGAATCAGAAGACTCAAACAGCTCTAATGATGATGTAAAAGTGAAATGTTTAATGGCAAATGATGTTGAGCTCAAATATACCAGTGAACGTGGGTATTTGACTTCAGCTCGATTTATTTTTCACGAAAGGACCTTGTCAATGCACTTTATAATATGGTCAATGAGTACCAAAGACTCTCTCAATCATTCAAGGAAATCAAAGCTAAGAGAAATGATCTACCTCAATATAACTGAGACTGACTGGGAACCATCTGGTGAATTGTTGAGTCTAAGGGCAGATATTACTAAACTGATAATTGGGAATGAAAGGTTATAGGATAAGAACCAGAAAGTTAAAACTGAAAATTTCAAGCTAACTGAAATAGTTTAATCCTAGAATAAGTCTTCAATTATGGTAACTGAAATGCAATAGTTACAAAAACATGTTGGAGAAAAAATCAGTCTCGGTTTCAGCAACAGGAAAATCATCCCTGAAACCATTACTCAACAAAAAATGAATGTATACAAGAGTTGCATAAAGATGTTGGAGACAAAACCAGTCTCAGTTTCAGTAACATGGAAAGCATCCTTGAAACCAGTACTCAACTAAAATTGAATGTATGCAAAGGGAAATATATTCACTTTGTGAGATCCAATATGGTACATGAACATCAGGAACCTATCCACCAAGTTGAAAAGCCTATTGAGTATATGAACAAAAATAAACATTTGGTAATGGTTACGTACCTGAGAGATCTTGTGCTAAACCTAACTGGAAGTCCTTTCAAGTCAATTCAGCCATACATAACTCGATGAAAGATAAAACTAAAAATTATTTTAATTGAAAACATGTTCAAAAACAATATAGGATGATCAATGAAGTTGAAAAAGATAAACAACATGTGGTCTTTATTGCACGCAAAACACATTACACACATGTTCACTCACAACATATTTGGAATACAAACAACGAAAGGACAACTAAGTTGATCGAAGTTTGGGTTCCTAAAGGACTAATCTCGTCTGGACCCAAAATCTCGTTTGGACCCAAATAATTTTGGGTGCCAAAATTTTTATTAATTTGTGATTGTAAGACACCAAGACTGAACCAGCTAAGAAGTCAGTGTGGTTCCTGGATAGTGGATGTTCAAGAAACATGACTGGAGAAGCTAAACTGCTAAATGAATTGACTCAATTTACTGGACCTAAGATCACATTTGGATATGTTTCTCAAGATAGAACTAGGGGTAAGGGTAAGCTTATCCATGGTAACATTTTTATCAAAAATTTACTTGTTGAAAATCTTAAATATAACTTAATTGGTATAAGTCAGTTATGTGATAACGACTATTCAGTTGAGCTCAGTAAGCACATTTCTACTCTCAGAAATAGTTATGGATGCATCACAATGACATGTGACAGATGTGGTAACACATACAAAGTTAGTTGGACTACTCAACTGAATGAACCAGTATGCTTCCTAGCATCCAACTCATCAAGGAACTGGTTGTGTCACAAAAGGTTAAATCATTTAAATTTTAAAGCCATTGAAAACCTGAGCAAAAATGATGTGGTCAAAGGTCTACCCTAATTTGATTTTTCTAAAGACAAAGTTTTTCTAGCTTGTCAGTTTGGAAAGCATGTTATGTCATCTTTTAAAAACAAAGGATGTAACTCATCAATCCAAAGCTTAGAGTTGTTGCATTTGAACTTGTTTGGTCCTATTCCAGTAACAACTTTAGAGAGAATGAAATACACCCTAGTTATTGTCAATAATTTCTTAAGATTTACTTGTGTCATTTTTTTGGATCCAAAGACCAAAATGCTACTTAACTGATCAAAATTTTCAAACGACTTTTAAATGAAAAATCGAAAAGAATTGAAAAAATCAGGTCTGATAGAGGAACTGATTTTGTTAATCAAACTTTGTCTATTTTCTTAGAAAATCATGGAATCGGGCATGAATTCTCAGCAGCCAAAATACCTCAGCAAAATGGAGTTGTTGAGAGAAGTAATAGGACCCTTAAAGAGAACGCTGGAACAGTGCTGGTTGATTCTGAAATTTCTCAAATATTTTGGGCAGAAGCAATGGACACAACATGCTATACTCAGAACAGATCAATGATTAACAAGAAACATGGCAAGACACCCTATGAGATCTGGCATGGCAAGCAACCCGTGTTTTTCTACCTCAAAACTTTTGGTTGCAAATATTTTATTCATAATAATGGTAAAAATCATATGACTATTTTTTATGCTAAATTGGATGAGGAAATATTTCTTGGTTATTCATCTAATGGATGTAAAGAGTGCAATCTTGAATGGACTATTGCAAGAAGAGGTCTACGTTGAACAACCACCAAGTTTTATTAGTCATTTGTTTCTTGATCATGTATATCGATTAAACAAGGCTTTATATAGGTTAAAACAAGCTCCAAGAGCTTGGCATGAAACATTGACTGAATTTCTAGTTAATCATAACTTCGTTACAGGAACTATTGATAAAAACTCTATTTATTTTTATCAAATGTGATCATACACTATTAGTACAAATATATGTTGATAATATCATTTTTTGATCAACTAAGCCAAATTTGTGCAAGAGGTTTGCTAAACTGATGCAGGAAAAGTTCGCAATGAGCACAATGGGTGAAATGAACTTCTTTCTAGAACTTCAAGTCAAGCAATTAGATATTGGAATATTTGTCAATCAGACAAAGTACACCAAAATACTCAAGAAATTTGGAATGAAGCCACGTTTAGCTCCAACAACACCCATGAGTTCATCGGTTAAGATTGATAAAGATGAAGAGGGAATATCAGTAGATGTAAAAATGTATCGAGGTTTGATAGGCTCATTATTATACTTAATTTCCAGTAGACCAGATGTTTTATTTGCAGTTTGCATGTGTGCACGTTTTCAGTGTAATGCAAAACAATCTCATTACTCTACTGCCAAAAGAATTCTTAAATGTCTTAGAGGGACACAAAATGTATGATTATGGTATGCAATGGACTCATCGTTTAATCTAGTTGGATATTCTGATACACTCTATGCTGGATGTAAGCTTGACAGGAAAAGCACAAGTGGATCTTGTCAGTTTCTCGGAGATAGACAGATATCCTGGTTCCGCAAGAAGCAAACATCTATTGCCACCTCAACTTCAAAAGCTGAATATCTAGCTACGGGAAGTTGTTGTGCTCAAATTTTGTGGATTCAACAAATGAAAGAGTATGGAATTGAGATTAAAGAGTCACCCATTTATGTGAATACAAGTACAATAGCCATCATACAATCCAGTCATGCACTCTCGGACTAAGAATATTGACATTCGTCATCATTTTATTCGAGATCATGTAATGAAGAAGGATATCATATTGGAATACGTCTCGACTGAACATTAAGCAATTGACATATTCACCAAATCACTCTCTGAGAATAAGTTTTCCTTTTCAGAAATATCTTAGGACTTATTGATTTATGATAATGCATGTATTCAAGGGGAATACTGACTCTTAGCACCTGACTTATTCTTAGTACCTTACTGTTTGTTGTCAGTCGGTTAGTCTCTGAATATCGAAATCAGTAGGGTTTGCTTGACTAATCTTTAAAATTCATTTAGCCTAACTGACTTCCTCAAAACATCTTTACAAATTATTTGATTATCTTTATTGTACCATTAAACGACCTAATGATTTTGTCTTGCACTTGATATTTATTCAAATTTAAATTTTCATTAATATCGTGACACATGTTGTGACGGTTACCAGATATACTCTCACCTGATATATTTCAAAATCCCCAAATTCTTCTATTTATCTCTACATTCTCTTGCCCAAAGTTTTTCTTTCTTTCAAATTCTCACTTCACGAACATTCAATATCTTCTCAAATTTTTAACTCATATATGCATGCTTCTACAACTCCTTCATTCATCATGAACACTCTTCTTGTCGATTTTGATTCCATTTATTCCATTGAAGATGCAGATATCACCAAGGTCTTCAAGGCTGTTGAGTCATCTAGACTTGGGACCTTTCTCAACTCCTATCTTAAGATTTATGTCGAAGAGCTCAAAAATTTCTATGGTCGAGGCATCGTCATTGATAATGAGCAAGTTCTGTTGCCAATGGGTAAAGATAATCTGCTTATTGGACAAGATTACTTCTCAGCAGTCTTTCAACTACCTACTGAAGGGTTAAAAAACTTCTACCTGTTTCCTCAAGAAACGACTAACAACATGAAACTTCTATTCTCTTTGACTGGTGAACCCATCAAAACTTCTGGGAACCCATCAAAACGACTAACAACATGAAACTTCTATTCTCTTTGACTGGTGAACCCATCAACTGGTCAGTTATTCTGCTCCAAATTCTGAAAACTGTGATTCAATATGACAAACAGTCAACTGACTTCGCAATCCCATTCAATCGGCTATTCGAAGACTCAGGAGCTCTAGTGAGTAACTTAGTCAAATTGCACAAATACAAAGCTCTTTCAGCTCCCAACATTCTCTCTCTCAGACCTAAGGGTCAAGCACTGAATGTTCCTTCTACTGGAGTTACAGTCACCAAGAAGGAGAAAGCTAAAGAGATGCCCATTGGAAAGCAGCTCGCTGAAAAAAGGGCAGCAAAGTTACTAGACCTACTCCCAAGAGGAAACTGATTCTGCAATCCAGTGATTCCGAAGCAACTACTCCTTTCCCTCTACCCAAGAAAGCCAGTACTACCAAGGCCAGACCAACACCTATACCAATTAAGGCCAAACAAATTTATCAGTTGTCAAGAGCTCCCCCTACTGAAACTACTACTGCAGAACAGTCAGCTGAAAAGTTGAAACTCATAGTTGTGGCAGCTCTCCCAGGAAAATCAGCATGCCAACAGCTCTCCCTTCTCGTAGACCAGCTAAAGGATTAGTCATCTGAGATTCAATTGAGTCGGCTCAGTCTGGTTTCTTTCCTCTACTCGCTAGCTGTTGATAAAGGAAAAGCCAAGCTAACTGAATCTTATGTATCAATACCTCCTTCGGCTATTAAGACTCAAATAGACCTACTGATAGATGAGGTCAATGAATTTGCTGAGGACAAGATTCAATTCTCTGATGAATGGGTAGAGTTTCAATCAGTCACCTTTGCATCAAAACTTAAAAAAAATGCTGAAACGATTTATAGCTCTTGAAAAGGTGGTTTTTAATCAGGTAAAGAATGTTATCATCGCAGAAACAATTCAACGAGTCATATATCTTCTTGATCTCCTGAAAATTCAAAAGCTATCATCAGTGTGTGCTGAACAAAGATCCAACTATGATCCTCTCGGCCCAACTGTGTTTGACGATTTAACAGTAATCAATCAACTGGATATGTATCTATTCTCTCTATAGATGAAAGTCAAGTTCTGGGAAAATGATAATAAGCTGTTTGAACTAGTGACATCGAAGATTCGGAAATCAAGCAGTTATTCAGAACAGTCAGCTCCTAAAAAGCCATATGAAATTGATTCTAAAGAACTCCCTCCGTTCAAACCATCAGTTACTCCCTCCTCTCCATCCATAAGGACAATATCTCTATCAAATGTATAAGAAGTTGTGCAATCGATTGCACAACATATTGACGAGACAAAAGCTGCCATTCCTCTCAGCTCACTTCATTCTGCTTCTACCTCAAAGCAATCTGATTCCATTGTTCATGTTGAAGACATCCCTCACCGAAGGATATTCTGCTACTAGAGTCTGTTGAAATTGCATTTATCAGAGAAATCACTCAAGAAATAATTGAGATAACAATGGGTGAGCACAACAAATCAGAATTGCCTGATCTGAAAGTTGCGATGGTTGATCATACAGGACCCTCTACCAGCAAGGCTCTTGAATTAGTTGGTGCTTATTCAAAAGAATTTCCTCCGATCAATCCATCATTTCCTAATCAGGACTTTGCTTATGAAACAACATTAGGTCACATCAACTCCAGCTTGACTGATATTTCCTCTTTTATTACTGCTTTGAAACGCTACAATCTCAACACTGAAGAAGCTCTAGAGTCTTTTAAAGATAAAATGCTTAAAGATGTGTCGAATCTTTCCAAAAGCTTGATTGAAATATTCAGCCAAATGGATCAGATAAAAAAAAACACAAGCAGCAACTGCTACTCATCTTGTTGGCCGAATTCAAGCCAACAACTTTCTAATTTGCACAAAGATAGAGAAAGTTCATACTAATTTCAATTATAAGCTTGACTTAGTTCTCAACTGAATTCTGTTCTCTCTCATCTCATGTCTCCTGCGATTGTCAAAAAGAGGGAAGAGAAAGAGAAAAAATCTGAGAAAGAAAAGAAGTCCACTAGCTCTAGTCAGTTTAGAAGGTTGATTTGTTCTGTTATTGTTCACGTTAGTCAGTTTGCTATTCAGGCATTTTGGCAGTCAGCTTTGAAGTAGTTCATGTGAATTAAATCAATATTTATTTTTGACATTATTTTGTCAACCACCAAAAAGGAAGAAATTATTGAAACATTTAGTTTTGGTTTTGATAAAAAGATAACTAGCCAAGCAGAAAATGAAATCAGTAACTTAACTGATCACTAGCCAAGTAGAAACTTAAATAATTAATCTAATTGATCGCTAGCCCAAACTGAGCAAACTGATTAAGGGACTTCTGATTTAATTCAATCCGACATGCTATCACTTTTTACAAGATCGATACAAAGACCTTTTCGATCAGTGATTAAGGATCAGAACCTAGAGTCACACAACTCTTTCTTTATAGCGATCAGTGTTAAGGATCGGAGTCATAGTCTCTAAGTCTTCAGTTCTAGTTTCACTAAAAGCTTCAGTTAGACGGTGTTAAGTCCTAAGTGGAGTGGGTAAATTTCAAATCACTTGTAGTTATCAAAATCTTTTAGTACAAACCTTCCTTGAAGAAGAAAATGTGATGTAGAAGTATTGAATTCTCCGAACATCCATAAACATTCATGTGTTCATTTATCATCAAGTCTATCTTTTCTTAACCACCCATCTGAGTAGTCTTTTGTTCAAATCAGTTTTCAGCAAGTCTTATTCCACATAGTTCACACTGATAGACTTGCTGAAGACTCTATTGACAAGAAAAAAGTTTCAGCATTATTAACACAATCGAAACTACTCAAAGAAATTTATGCATCCCCTTTAAATTTCCTATCTCGATCCTGAAAATTATTTTGGAATAACTGAAATTGTGAAATTGAACGTACCTTTTCAAATTCTTACGTGTATCAAAAAGATAATGTACCTTCAACAATGTCATTCAATATATCATGAATTTCATTTCATATTGAATTTTTGTTCTTACATTTACAAAATGTATAAGACTAACATTTAATAAAATACTTTATCATTCAATAGTATTTTAAAATAAAGACTATTTTTAATAAAAATAATTTTGAAATTATTCAAAATTTATATTCACTTTCAAAATTTAACCAAAATTTAAGAAATAAATATATATCAATCCAACATGTTCTTAATTAAAAAATCCCAAATCAAAAAATTATCACAAAATTACATAATACATTAATATAATATCCCATGCAATATATTAATTGAATAAATTTATAAATTATTTATGTCACAAAATAATATATATGATTCAAAGTAAATACATGATAGAATTTTTCAAAATTTAGTTGAATCCATTAATTTACTATAAAAAATCAAGACATATTAAGGAGTAATATGAAAACCGAGAAAAAAACCAAAATAAATTAGTTTAATAATTAAATAAATAAAATGACTCAAAAGCGTCATAAATC
Source organism: Primulina tabacum (assembly GCF_025594145.1). Lineage (NCBI taxonomy): Eukaryota > Viridiplantae > Streptophyta > Magnoliopsida > Lamiales > Gesneriaceae > Primulina > Primulina tabacum. The sequence goes on along the minus strand of NW_027459822.1, from coordinate 45,601 downwards.
AACCAATTGTCATCATCGTGCATAGGCTACGTTCATGTTTCTTTCCCAATATAAAAGATGGTATCAATTCATTGGTTTTATCATTTATTTCTTTTTTGGTTGATGATGTTTTGGTCTCACTATCATGCATTCATGATTTTTATTCAATAGCCTATATAGTTCACTATTGAACATCAAGTCACTATTAACAAAAAATAGTAACAATAATGGGTCATGCTTCTTCTGGAGTATTAATAACAAATATATTTTTTGAATCGATATCAAGTCAATATCATTTGATAGATCTTATCTTTAATCAGATTTTTAAAAAATATTGTTAATTTTATATTTTATATCGATATTCTCTAAGAAATTGTGATAAATTTCTCAATTCATAAGATTCTAAAAAATTATTCAACTAAAAGGACATTAAATTAATATTCCTCAAGAATATTGCCAAATCTCGGATATTATCTTAATATTCTTCATGAATGTTAACAAATCTTTCATCTTTGATCAATAGGGGTGTCAATCGGGTCGGGTGGGTCGGGTTTCGGGTCAACCCACGTATTTTTTTCAACCCGAACCCAAAGCAACCCGAAAACCCCCAATCCGAACATGAACCCGTCTAACCCGACTCAACCTGTCTAACCCGAATTTTATTTATTATTTATTTTTAAAAAAAATTAATGAAAAAAATTTGAAAAAATAAAAAATAATAATATGTCATATAGCTAACATTTCTAATAATATCCTCACAAGTTTCTCATTAAGAATGTGTAATGTTGTGATTGTGTGCTTGTCTATGTATATTATTAATTTTTCAACACAATAATTAGATAAATATTCAAAACAAATAATGATAATAATAATATTTAATTCAAACACATAATAACAAAAGCTATTCAAAAAGTCTTCAAACACAACAAAATAATTTTCAACTTCCAAGTGACAATAATCAAGCTCCACTTCTGTCTTCTGACTTCTTCATTGTTCTACATTTGTTTGTAGAAGTCAAACCTTTTACATTTAAAAATTAAAATAGGAAAGGGTGAAAGTTTTCAAAAATTATGAATTTATAAAATTTAATTTACTTGTCAATACTAGGTATCATAGCATTTTTAGAATCATCAATCATCTGTTGCAGTATTGTTTGATCCAGCATCCTCATTTATGAATAAATTCATAATATTTTCAGTCAAATCATCCAACCTCACCTCAATAGTTTCTACAAAAATAAAATATTAGTAAAACAGATAACTTTAAAATGAAAATAACAAGAAGAATCACTAACCTTTCTGTCCAACTAACCAATCTCTACAACAAACCAACGCCTCAACAACATCAGGCTTCATTGCACTACGATATTGGTCAAGTATCCTATCACCCGTGCTAAAAGCTGATTCAGAAGCAATTGTAGAAATTGGAACACTCAAAATATCTCTGGCCATTTGTGCAAGTTCAGGATACCTAAATTGGTAAGCTTTCCAAAATACAAGAACATCACATTTTGAAGATCTATCAATTTTCGGTTCATCCAAATAAAGATCTAATTGACTCTTTTGAGCTCTATCATTTAATTTTGTTCTTTGAAATGTGTCAAATTCCTATATCATAAATTAAATGTATTGGTAACGAAAAGCAAAAAATAGTGAGAAAAAGAAAAAATTATCATAAATACATTCAAAACATCATGCATCCACTGTCTGAATTTAGAGGAAGAGAAGCATTATCATCAATGCCACTGTGAGAACTCGTAGATGTGTTGCTACTACTTGATTTAGAAGCAAGGCCCATATATTCCTCAAACAAAGAAACTAATTTAGACTTCACCAGACTTAATTCGTTACTACCATGTCCGTATAACTTGTTGTAAAAAACTCAACAAACTGCATCTTGAACCTCGGATCAACTATCACAGCAATGGACAACAAAATGTTATAATCTTTCCAGTACTTGTCAAATTTCTGAAACATCCGATTGGCCATTGATCTCATGAAATCATCAGAGCTTTGCAAGGCTTTTTTTAATGTCAATTGAACTGTAAAGACACGAGGAAAATAAAGGTTGGCAGTAGGATATTTCACCCCATAAAACAAAGTTTTTGTCTCATAGAAAACCTCAAGAAATTTGCATATTTATTCAGCTTGAACCCACTCGTCAACCAATGGACAGTGTGTGTTATTAGTATCAGTCAATTTCAAATGATTAAAAGCACGTCGATAATATATGGCACTAGAAAGCATCAAATACGTAGAATTCCATCTAGTAGAAACATCTTGCCTGAGTGATTTCTTAGGATCCAGTGAAGTTTGGATAACAGATTCTACAAACTTTTTCTTTCTCACTTGACTGCCTTTTACATACTTTACACATTCACGAATCTTATCAATGGAATGATCAATTATTTTCAAACCTTCTTGGACAATTAAATTGAGAATGTGTGCACAATAACGAACATGCAAAAACTCGCCACCATTCACCAATGAACAATTTAAACTAAGATGATCCCTTAAAAGGCCAACAAACACATCATTTGCAGCGGCATTGTCCAACGTAATTGTGAAAACCTTTCTCTGAATTCCCCAAGCATTTAATAAGCTATTGATTTTATCACACAATGCAATACCAGAGTGAGGTGGAGGCATGTAAGAGAAGTTGATAATCCTTTTTTTGCAAAACCCAATTAGAATCAATGAAATGCACTGTCAAACATACATAGCCATCAGTGGCAATAGAAGTCCACAAATCGGAAGTGAAACAAATTTTTCCAGGGCATGAACGCATTTCTTGAGCTAGTCTATTGTATTCATTTTTATGCATCTTGAGAATATCAGTCCTTGCGGTGTTTCTAGTGAAATGATTGACTTGAGGTTCCAAATATGTAAAAATTGATCTAATTGCCTCATATTCCACAAATTGAAACGGTAAGTCATGTCTCACAATTACTAATATTAGCAACTCTCTAAATCTTTCTTGGCTGAACTTTTGTGACCTTATGGCAAGACTTTTATCGCCTTGTTCTAACAAAGTCTGAGCAATATCACGAGTTCTCTGTCTAGGACAGTGTTTAGAATATGGCGTTGGAGATTACCTGTCCCCATGCTACTGTATGCTTTGTACGTAGTCCCACATGCTTTACATTTGCAACGCTTTTCTTTTCCTTCTACTTCTGGAAGCATCTCAAAATATTGCCACAATTGTGATTTTAAGTGTCTTTTTCGTTTAACACTTCCGGAGGCCCGACCTTGCAAGTTAGTACCTGTTTCTTCATCAACATCTAAATCCAACACATGTACACCCTCCACACTATCCTCCTCGTGAACAAGAGCAATAGGTTCTGAACTCATTCTATCAATTAAAAAGCATAACAATAGGATTAGCTACAAGAAAAAAATGACAATTCCAACAAGTCACAACCTGTACGTATAAGATTTTACATTTGAACATTTTGAAACTTTAATATATCTCATCACCATGTCAAAGCTATTCTTGCTAAAAATGTAGGCTCAATATATATTTAACTCATATGACATCCTGTTTTGGACCAATATATTCAAGTCATATCACTCTTCTCCTTTTTTTTCTCCAAAAAAACCCACTTTCACAATAATGCATATTATATTACAGCTGTTACAAATGAGTCAATCTTTTGATTTTATTTGTTTATTTTTTTAAAAAAAATCTCCAAAATATATAATGGGAAGTTCTATTAAATGAAATTAAAATACTGGAGGATTATGCTAAAATTTCCGAAGAATAAGCTATCGTAAATAAGGCAATCTTAATATGTCTAAACTCACAAGAGATGTTGAATTTCAGCATATAAAAAGTTTTGAATAAAAATTTAAAAAATGAGGAAATAAGTTAGAGAAAGTGGTTTGACTTATGTGAAAAATCTGCAGCACGTTTGCTCTGTTAAACCATATTAACTCAGAATAACTTGAAAATTGAAATCAATGCCATCAACACGTTTTCCATGGAACAGAGACTATATTTTGTGGCCTGTATGCATTGTCATGCTCAACGAAGATTACTTTAACAAAACTCAGTTCGTTCACCTGGACGAGAAGCGAATTAGCGGTGAAGGGTTTCACTTGGACTCTTGAGTGAGAAGGGGAGAAAGCGCCTGGACAAGATGAGAAATGAGAAGTCAACAAGGGTTAATCCTTGGATATATTAGAGAATTATTGGGTTAGGCTTTATTTTAGTTTAGAAAGTGAGAAATCATGGGCCTGGACAATAGTTGTGTAAATTGTAAAAAAAAAATTTAAAAAAACATGATGGGTCAGGTGAGTTCAGGTCACTGGGTGACCTGATATTTTTTTTCAGGTTAACCCGGGTCAACCCGAACCCCCTCGGAAAATTTTTTTTACGGGTTTGCATTTGGGTCCGACCCGTTTCGACCCGAACCCGAAAAATCATAAACCCAAACCCGATATTTTTCGTGTCGTCCCGTGTCGGGTTAGCGTGTCGGGTTCATTTTTGACACCCCTAATATTTCTTTATAAATATTAATACATTTTGACATAAATCTATATCTTTCAATAACACTTATAGATCATAGATCTCATATCAGATTTCAATCACGAATATATTCAGTTTCTCAATATATTGAATTATATATCATATTTTTATCATGAATCTCTTAAGATTATCAATATATTATATCTTAATCACGAATCTCTTTATATTATTAATATATTTGATCTTATATCATATCTTAGTCATGAATTTATCTCAATATCATATCGTGATACTTTACAGTAACAATATCATGATATTTCATAGGCATCAATGTATCAATATTTATCATTGTGCTACTTTTAGAGCACATAATAATATCTCATAACAATATGTTGGACTATTTCAATAGCATCAATACAACAAGAAGTATTTTTGTTCACAGTTTTTTACAACATCATGCTGATAACGTATTATAAATTATAAGAGAAAAAGAGAGATAAATAGAGAAAATTCATAAAAGAAGAAATAGATTTCATGAGTCAATGGTCAGGTGAAAATTTAATTGAACTCAATCACCTTATTTATATGATAAATACATAATACAAATCTTTACAAATATTTTATTTTCATATTTATCTTGATCACGGCTCTTTCAAATCCAATAAAATAACAATGATCATCTAAAATAAAAATATATTTATAACATAAATAATATTTTAATATTAGTATTTTGTGTTTTTTTTTTTTTGGGATTTCCAATTAATTATTACATTGATCCGAATCTTGCTCGAACATATCTTGTTCACACATGCTATTTTTGAGTTGCCTTTTCTACCCTCAAGGCTAGTCGGAAAGTTCTCTAGGCAAAACTAATAGATCTATAATTAAAATTTTCAATTGCTACTATTCTAACAAGATATTAATCGACCATGTCCTGAATTTTATTTTAGCTCGATTCAAATAATGAATCAACATTTTGGCGGTGTTAAAATAATAGATCAATAATTAAAATTTTCAAGTATTACCATTCTATGAAGATATTAATTGATCATGTTATGATTTTGATTAAGCTCGATTCACAAAGTAAATAAAAAGTTATGTGGTGTTGTTATGATGGGTGAATTTCATTTATGGCAAAAAATTGTGTGAGACGGTCTCACAGGTCGTATTTTTTGAGACAGTTATCTTATTTGGGTCATCCATGAAAAATTATTACTTTTAATGCTAAGAATATTACTTTTTATTGTGAATATAGGTAGGGTTGACCCGTCTCACAGATAAAAATTCATGAGATCGTCTCACAAGAGAACTACTCTTCATTTATAAGTAAAAATTTAAAATAAATTTCTGCAATAATTCTGAAATTCATCGTAATTATTTGTATAGATGTTTAATTTGATAGAGAGCGAATCTGCATAATATATTGTTTATATATTACCAAAATTGCTTATATAACATTAAAAATTGCTGATATGTAACATCAAAAGTTGTTGTCAGGTTTCATGTCATGTCAATCTTCTGACAAAATAAATCAAAAGCAAAAAAATAACTCAATTTTTAGGATTAAAAAACCCAACTTGCTGTTGGAGTACCGATTTCTCTCACTTAAGATGTAACGAAAGTTTTAAAATTTTGTGTTGACGTTCAAAATAGCCAAATTTGTAAGATAATTTCGAAAATAAATCATACATGATACTCACGGGAAATTTAGGGTCCGATCCACGCAAGCGTCACTAATCCAGACACGGGCTTCAAAATTACCCTGGGCCTGAAATCACAAATAAGACCGTTAGGAGGGGGCCAGGAGGGTATCCTGGCGTAGCCCCTCCGACGCTCAAGTCAGAGACTGAGGATATATGGGGGAGCAGCTAAGGGCGCTGCTGAAAATAATATAGTGAATGCCATATCGTACGCTCAAACCTGGTATTTATAGGAGAATACATGGGCTTGTCATGGGCCCTTCACCTGTGGGCTACCTGTGGGCCTTAGATATGGGCCGGGGGTTTGGGCCAGATCTTGATGGGCTCATCCATGGGGTATCACCAGTCTCCCCCTCCCGAGTCGAACTGAATCGTAGGTTCAAAGTTCGATTAATGGTGTTGTCCTTGGTTCATCTGCGATGAGGATGTATCGTACCAGAAAAAATTAATTTCGTTTGCCGTTAACGAACGATGTTCACCGCTGCAAAAATTACGGGGATCGACCTGCCCGGTCAGGTCGTGGGGGTGTGGGGGCAACGCCCCCATAATTTTTTCAGAAATAAGCACTCGCAAGGGTGAGGCCTTGCGTTTTTCCTGCCGTTCTCCAGTCTCCCAAGATTAGGAAACAAATCAAATCGCAATCTTAATCTGGAGGGAAATATATCAAATCAAAACACAATCTCCTCCTAAATGGTAAGGTATGGGCTGAGCTCCCCTATAAATAGAGGCCACCTTCTCATTTCATTCTTACTTCTCTCACAAAAATTTCCGCTGAAATTCATTCACCAGCTCCTCCCTGCCCACGCTTTACCTGCGCGTTAACCCTAGCGCCGCCCCACCACCACTCCACCGTCACTTTAGTCCGCCGCCCCGGCCACCACTGTGCGCCGTCCACTCTCGCTCGAGCCATCGCACGCCTCGTCTTAGCCAGCGCGCGCCTCGCCCGAGCCCTGTAGCGCGCCTCGCCCGAGCCCAAGCCTCCCCTCGTCGAGCCTGCCGAGCGCCCCTGCACGAGCGCACGCCCTCACCCCTACACGCTCCACGCTCGCCGCTCGCCCCTGCCAGCTCCAAGCTCGCCCTAGCCCGAGCATCCAGCTCGCCCTCGCCCGAACGCACAAGTGCACGCTCGCCCACATCGTAAGCTCGCCGCCGAGACGCTCTCCCAGGGCGCACACTCGCTCGCCGAGCCGCTCGCCTCTGCGCGCATACTCGCCCAGCAACACGCTCGCCCGGTGCGCTCCTCGCCCCGCACGAGTGCACGCTCGCCCCCTGCCGCTGCGTGCTAGCCCAGCGCGCACACTCGCCCGTCGAGCCGCTCGCCTCCGCGCGCCTACTCGTCCAGCAGCACGCTCGCCCGGTGCGCTCGCCGCCCCGCACGAGTGCACGCTCGCCCGAGAGCCTCGCCCCTTCCGCGCACATACCCTGCTACGAGCTCGCCCGGCCGCACGCTCGCCCCTGCCACGAGCTCGTCCCGCCGTGCCACACTCGCTCGAGCGCCGAGCGTCCCACGCTCGCCCAGTATCCGAGCACCAGCTCGCCCCTCGCCCTTGCACGCCAGCCCTCACGCGCCGTAACGCACCTTACTCGGCCATTCTTGGGATTTTATTGCTTTGAGTATTTTCCCCTGCCTCATCCGGGTCAGTTCTCTCCTCTTCCTGTTTGATTATCCTAAGCACTTATGTCTTCTTCCGATTCCGATTCCGAGTCTAGTTCTTTGGGTGGTACTGAGGGGTTTAGCGAGTCTAGCGAGTCCAGCCGGTCTAGCAGGTCCAGCGAGTCTAGCCAGAGTAAGATTTCCCTAGCCGATCCTGATTTTACCGTTGATCCTCCTGAGGAGGAAGTCACCACTCATAGTCGTCCGGGTAAGGAAGTTCGTCACGTGACCCAACAAATGAACATATCTAACGCAGACAACTTGTGGTATGGTCATTTGTCATCCCACATCCCTTCCGGTAGCGAGCCAAAACTTAGAACTTTATGGCACATTCCTTCCTCCCACCAGATTATCATTCCTAGCCCAGAGGACCGGCCCTATCTAGCCCCTAAGGGCTATTATACCTTCTTTCAGCATCACTTTGATGCAGGTCTCCGTTTCCCTTTGTGCGATTTCTTCCAAGAATTAAGCAAGTACTACCAGGTGCATTTAGGTTTACTCACGCCCAATGCTTTCCGTTTGATAAGCTGTTTCGCTGTGTTATTCAGAGCTTTAGGCCTCCCTTTGAATTGCACCACTTTTTCCTACTTCTTAGTTTTGTCCAGGTCAAAAGATGGACCTTTCTACGTAACCTCCCGGTCTGGCCACAAACTGTTCGATGGGGCCCCCAGTCATGTGAAGGACTGGAAAAAATACTTCTTCTTTGTACAGCCACCCAAAGAATTGACTTGCTTTACCGATTGGTACCCTGTCTTCACTAAACCCAAACTTTCCAAGAGTTATAAGAAAGATGAGGAGTACCTACAGATAATGAGTGTACTAGGAGATCGATGCTTTAACATTCCCAAACTTCTATCTGAGGATCTCCTATGTCATGCCGGGTTAAGTCCCGTTAAAATTAAGCTGAAGGAGAATGCTGGTAGATATTCTCATCTGTCCATACTTCTTGTTTTTCTTTTATTTATTATGTTACTTGATAACATTCTCATTTGGTTCCTTGTCTCTGCTTGCAGGTACTAGAGTCATGAACGCCCTATTTCTCCGTGAACTTTCCAAGACAAAGGCCGGGGGTTCTTCATCAGTTTCCCAGAAATCCATTACCCCGGTAGTCACGATGGGCCCAAAGGAAGATTGTTCTGCTGCTGAGAAAAAGAAAACAGGTTCCTGTTCTACCACCGCGAAGAAGCCTGCTAGCTCCCCTAGCTCCCCTACTGCTGCGAAGAAGAAGAAGGCAGGCTCCTCCTCCTCCGCCTCAGAGCGAGCCTCCTCGCCACCTCCTCGCGCCAAGTCCCCTCCTCCGTCTGGTAAGCAAAATGCATCCACTGATCTTAGCCCGTCAGCCCCTCAGCATGGCAAACGCAAGATTTCTGAGATTTCTGTCGTATCGGTCTCTTCTCCAGAGGGGTCCGAGCCCGATGAGGAGCCTCCCCTCGCATCGGCGGTACATCCTCTATACACTTCGGATTCGGCCATCGTGGGGCGGGGTCCTACTCCTCTAGCTCAGAAGATAATGTATCAGCTTCCTTCCGACGCCGATGCAGCGTTCATGGGTTCACTGGGGTGGTCAGACCTCCTCCGCCGGACATGCAGCAGTGTCACCGAGGTATACTTCTCCTTATAACCTTTAGATTGATGTTTAATATACATTTGATCTTCTTATCGTCTTTTCACCCTTATCTACTTATGCAGGGCATGATGTACGTTGGGGAGTTGGCCGAGCGTGCTCACGCCGCTCGATCTGGCTCTTGTCAAGAATTACGCGAGGTTCAGGCTCTCCGCGAACAGCTCCAGGCTACTATTGATGAGATGAAAGTGTCGCATGCCATGGAGCTTTCGGAGTCCCAAGCTCAATTGTCGGAGTCCCAGATCCAGTGCGGCGAGCTCTCAAAACAGAAGCAGGAGTCTCAGCGGCTGATAGAGGATCAAGCTAAAGAGATCAAGAAGCTGAAGAAAGAATTAAAGAACTCACAGGCTGAGCTTAAAGACGCCAAGGCACGACATGTTGCAGAAGCCTCCTCTTTCAAAGAGGAATTTCTCAAATCCGAAGAATTTGTCGAGATCTGTGGCCCGAAAGCTTTTCACTACCTGGGGGTGGGTTTCGAGGGTGCAGTCGGCCTTTTCCACGCTCAGGGCTATCCTCCGCCAGGCGCCCCTACTGACTTTATCGACTTCGAGGGCTTCATATCGAGTCTCCCCCCTGATTCCTAGATTGAGCCCCTTTATTTATGTTATTTTCTGCATTGTTTTATTTTCCATAGGATTATGCGACTTTTGGGACGTTTACATTTGGTTCTTTCCTTTGCGCACTTTTGACCTGTACGAACTCGTTTTATTTATGCAACCTTGAGTATTTTGCATTTGAATTTACTGCTTCTCACGAGTTTGTCTCTGATACTATTAACCTGTTAGGGCAAATAAAATCATCACCCTCTAACTCCTCTGCTAGGTGACACCTTAGCAGGAAAATAAAAATCAACCATCTCCACCCTCTAACTCCTCTGCTAGGTGACACCTTAGCAGGAAAATAGAAATTCACCATCTCCACCCTCTAACTCCTCTGCTAGGTGACACCTTAGCAGGAAAATAGAAATCAACACCATCACCCTCTAACTCCTCTGCCAGGTGACACCTTAGCAGGAAAATAAAAATCAACCATCTCCACCCTCTAACTCCTCTGCTAGGTGACACCTTAGCAGGAAAATAGAAATTCACCATCTCCACCCTCTAACTCCTCTGCTAGGTGACACCTTAGCAGGAAAATAGAAATCAACACCATCACCCTCTAACTCCTCTGCAGGTGACACCTTAGCAGGAAAATAGAAATCACCATCACCCTCTAACTCCTCTGCAGGTGACACCTTAGCAGGAAAATAAAATCACACCACCCTCTAACTCCTCTGCTAGGTGACACCTTAGCAGGAAAATAGAAATCACCACACCCTCTAACTCCTCTGCTAGGTGACACCTTAGCAGGAAAATAAAATCACATCACACCCTCTAACTCCTCTGCTAGGGCCTTAGCAGGAAAATAGAAATTCACCATCCACCCTCTAACTCCTCTGCTAGGTGACCTTAGCAGGAAAATAGAAATCACATCTCACCACCCTCTAACTCCTCTGCTAGGTGCACCTTAGCAGGAAAATAGAAATTCACCATCTCACCCCTCTGCTCCTCTGCTAGGCGATGCCTTAGCAGGAAAATTTAATTTTCTCACCCCAACTCTGCTCCTCGCTAGGCGATGCCTTAGCAGGAAAATTTAATTTTTCTCCACCCCAACTCTGCTCCTCTGCTAGGCGATGCCTTAGCAGGAAAATTTAATTTTTCTCACTTTCATAATACACCACCATTCATGAAATGAAAAGAAGAACTTGATTTTATTGAATTCCAATGGATTACAAAAGAAAGTTTAGAAAGTAAAATACATCGACGACAGAATCAAGAATAATACTTCCTAAGGTGATAAGCATTCCAAGGCCTCTTCAAAGCTTTGCCTTGCGCATTCTCTAAGTAATAGGCTCCAGAGCTCAACCTCTCGACCACCTTGAAGGGACCCTCCCACTTTGGGTCCAATTTTCCCCTCTGCTCTTCTGGCACCTTCCTCAGGACCAAATCACCCACCTGAAAGTTTTTTTGCACGACTCTCCGATTATAAGACTGTGCAATGCGATTCTTATAAGCTTCCAATTGAATGCTGGCAGCCTCCCTCTTTCCTTCCAAAAGATCAAGGTCAGTAGCGCGTCTTGCCCCATTGTCCTCGTCATAAAACATCACCCTTGCCGATTCCAACCCGATCTCAGCCGGGAGCACTGCTTCATTACCGTAGACCAAACTGAAAGGAGTTTCTTTGGTTCCCTCTTTCGGAGTGGTTCGGTATGCCCATAAGACACTTGGTAGCTCATCCACCCAATTGCCTTTGGCCTTGCACAGTCGAACTTTCAGACCCTGTACCAGCGTCCGATTAGTCACCTCCACCTGGCCATTACTCTGCGGGTAAGCTACAGAGGTAAAGACTTGTTGGATCTTCATCTCTTTACACCAAGCTTCGATTTTCGCCCCTTGGAACTGTCTCCCATTATCGGATATCAGCCTCCTAGGTACCCCGTACCTGCATACTATACTCTTCCACAAGAATTTCAGGACGTCGTTCTCAGTGATTCTGGCCAAAGGCTCTGCTTCCACCCACTTTGAAAAATAATCAACTGCTACCAGTAGGAATTTTTTCTGAGCAGGAGCCATAGGAAAAGGTCCCACGATATCCATTCCCCACTGGTCAAAGGGACAGGCAGCCGTGACAGCCTTCATCATCGCGGCCGGCCGGTGATTCAACCGCGCATGACGTTGACAACTATCACAAGACATTACCAATTCTTGAGCATCATGCAGCACTGAGGGCCAAGAATAACCGGCGAGCAGTACTTTTCTTGCTAATGCATAAGCCCCTAAATGATTTCCACAACACCCCTCGTGAACTTCTCGGAGCACATAATCAGCCTCTTTGTAACTTAAGCACCGAAGAAGTGGCCCTGCAAAGGACGTTCTAAACAACACGTCCCCAACCATTACATAGCGTGAACATTTTATCTTCAATTTATGAGCTTCGCGAGGGTTATCAGGAAGCTTTCCCTCTTTCAGGTAATCAATTATGTCAGCCCTCCAATCCTCTTCTTCTTGCTCAGCTGCAGGTGAACTCGTGTGAGGTGTGAGTTCGATTTGAAATACCACATCTCTATTCTTCCAACTTCCCATCGTTCCAGCCATTTTGGCTAGAGTGTCTGCCTTTTCATTTTCTTTCCTGGGAATCTGTTCAAATGTAATCTCTGTGAATTTCTCTCTGATTCTGTTCACTTCTCGAGCATACTCAATAAGCTTCTCATCTTTCACATCATACATCCCCTTCATCTGTTGCGCTACCAACTGTGAGTCAGAAAAAATAAGTACCCGGGTAGCTCCCACATTTATGGCTGCTCGAAGTCCTGCCAAAACAGCCTCATACTCTGCCTCATTATTGGATGCTCGAAAGTCCAACCTTACAGCCAACTTCACTTCTTCCCCAGCTGGTGAAATCAGTACTACTCCCACCCCACTTCCGTCCTTCGACGAGGAACCATCCACATACACCTTCCAAGGGTCCTCATTCTCCTGATGTACAGTCTCAGCCAGAAAATCGGCTAACGCTTGTGCTTTAATAGCTGTTCTCGGCTCATACTGGATGTCGTATTCTCCCAACTCCGTAGTCCACTTAACCAGGCGGCCGGACATATCAGAATGAGTGAGAATCCTGCCTAATGGACTGTTAGTGAGCACCACAATCGGATGAGATAAGAAGTAAGGCCTCAAGCGTCTGGCTGTCATTACCAACGCCAAAGCCAATTTTTCCAAACCCGAGTATCGGATCTCTGCCCCCTTGAGTGCATGCGAAACATAGTACACCGGCTGTTGAACTGATCCATCAAGCTTGACAAGGACCGAACTCACGGCCCCTTCAGTGGCAGATAAGTATACCCACAAAGGCTCCCCCGCTGTCGGTTTGGCTAGAACAGGAAGCTCGGCAAGGTACTCCTTCAGTTCTGTGAAAGCCTTCTCGCGATCCGGCCCCCACTCAAATTTTTTCGCCTTTCGCAGGGTCCGGAAAAAGGGTAAACTTCTATGGGCGGATCTCGAGATAAAACGTGCCAGCGCAGCAATCCTCCCTGCCAACTGCTGAACATCTTTGGGCCCCTGAGGAGAGACCATATTTTGGATAGCTTGAACTTTCTCAGGGTTAGCCTCAATTCCCCTCTCCGTCACCATATAACCCAGAAATTTCCCACTCTTCACCCCAAATATACACTTCTGAGGGTTCAACTTCAGCCCATAGGACCTGAGGGTGGAAAAGGTCTCCACTAAGTCAGGTATGAGCAGGGCTGAATCCTTAGACTTTACCATGATGTCATCCACATATACTTCCACATTCCTCCCCACCTGCTTAGAAAAGACTTTATCCATCAACCGCTGATACGTGGCTCCGGCATTTTTTAGTCCGAAGGGCATGACCACGTAACAGAAAGTTCCTTCAGAGGTGATGAAACTTACTTTATCTTGATCCTCCACGGCCAAGGGGATTTGATGGTACCCCTGATAAGCGTCCAGCATGCACAAATACTGGTGTCCGGCTGTGGAGTCCACCAACTGATCTATCCGCGGCAAGGGATAACAATCTTTAGGACATGCCTTGTTGAGATCTCTGAAGTCCACACACATCCTCCATTTTCCCGAACTTTTCGGAACAAGAACGACATTCGAGAGCCAAGTAGGAAATTGTACCTCTCGAATGTGCCCGGCACTGAGCAACTCTCCCACCTCCTTTTTTATAACTATATCTTTCTCGGGCCCGAAGTGTCTTTTCTTCTGCTTCACGGGACGAGAATTCGGCAAGATGTTTAACCGATGTTCTGCTACATCTGGACTCGTCCCTGTGAGCTCTTGGGCTGACCAAGCGAACCTGTTGAGATTAGCTTGTAAACAAGTAATAAGTTTTTCCCTTACCTCTGGGTCAAGGTCAGGGGCTATTCTTAGAGTTTTCTTGTCAGGCCCCAATGTCACGATCTCCGGCCTCTCATCCATCACCTCATGAACCTCTCTCCTTACCACGGGCAACCCGCTTCGCCCCCTTCTAATCATATTGACCTCCACACGTGCCCTCTTCCCCTCTTCTTTCACTATCCCCTCATAACACCGACGAGCGACTTTCTGGTCCCCACATAAGACTCCAACCTCCCTCCCCACTGGAAACTTCAACTTCTGATGATACGTGGACGCTACAGCTCTGAAATCTTTTAGGGCCGGTCGCCCCAGAATTCCATTGTAAGCGGATGGGGTGTCCACCACAGTAAATGTCGTCATCTTGGTCACCCGCCGAGGCTCATGTCCCAAAGATAAAGGAAGGACAATTTGACCCAGCGGTGGGATGGCATGTCCTGCGAACCCATATAGAGGAGTGGAGATTGGTTCAAACTCAAATCCTTCCACCTTCATCTGATCCAGAGTACTCTTGAACAGGATATTAACAGAGCTTCCATTATCAATAAAGATTCGTGCCACATCGTAATTGGCAACGGTGGTCGTCACCACCAAGGCATCGTTATGAGGAGCCACAATGCCTCGGAGATCCTCTGGCCCAAAACTGATGACAGGATCATGGGGTAAGTTCGCACTCCTCGATATTTCAAAATTCTCCAACCTCCTCCCATGCGCCTTCCGCGCTCGCCCGGAATCCCCATCAGTAGCACCCCCCGAGATCATATGAATCATTCCTCTCGTCGGGTGATTATCCTCATTCGTTCTCCTCCTCGGTTCAGCGGGCTCCCGAGGGACATCCTGACCTCGACCCTCTCTCCTCGGCTCTTCGATCCTCGGATGTATCCATGGAGGGCCTCGACCCCGCCTAGAAGACGGGCGAGATCTCAGCTCACTCCCAGACGAGGACCCTTCTTGTCTACCCCGTGGCGGAGGTCGAGCACTGCTCTCGACCCTCTGCGACTTCTCCCCCCTCTCCCCCGACTCCCTCACCTCCATCACCTTATCCCGACTCCTATTCAGAGGAACATGTGATGAGAATTGTCTTCTATCTTTGGTTCTGTCCTCATCTCTTTCCCCTGCACCCCTCTTCTTTCCACCTCTCTCGGCTCCCTCCACCCTACTTCCTCCGGGCCGGTTTTCCATCCTCCTGTATCGTTGAGCATCCTCCAGGTTGACATATTTCTCAGCTCGAGCCAACAAATCATCATAGCTCGACGGAGGCTTCTTGACCAACGACTTAAAAAACTCTCCTCCCCTTAGTCCTTGTGTAAAGGCACTTATCATGATGTCAGGGGTAGCCGATGGTATTTCTAGTGCTGCAGTGTTGAAGCGCTGGACAAACTCCCGCAACGTTTCAGCCTCTTGTTGTTTCATCACAAACAAACTCAAATAGTTCTTTTGATGCCTCTTGCTGCTGGCAAATCGGTGCAAGAAGGCTGCAGAGAAATCCTCGAACGATTGTATGGAGTTGGGCTGCAGGGTATTAAACCATTGCTGGGCTGACCTCACCAACGTGCCCAGAAACACCCTGCATCTGACTCCGTCCGAATATTGGTGCAACAGAGCCGCATTCTCAAATCTCCCCAAGTGTTCCTCAGGGTCTGTATGTCCGTCATACTCTCCAACGTTTGATTGTCGGAAATTCGGAGGAAGCCCTTCCTCCAAGATGGCTAGTGAAAAAGGGCTTCCTCTCTTGGGTACCGGCGCCCTGCTTCCCACCTGCTCCCTCAACCTCCTTATCTCTTTCCACATCTCTCCCATCTCACTAATCTCCCCACTCTGGAGGGGTTGCGTCTCTTCAACCCTGCTATGATGGACCTCAACATTTTCCTCCCGCTCCTGATGGGCGGCTTGTTCCTCTACAAACATAGACTCTTGATTCCTCTTCATGGCCTCATCCACTGTTCGGGTGATAAATTGGCCCAGCTGTTCCAGGGTCAAGTTTCCCACATTCTCATTGGGACGGGTTTGCTCGGCCCTCGTCTCGTGGATGGGCTGCTCAGTTCTGGCCTCTTGACGAGGTTGTTCTTGTCTCGTCTCAAGATGCGGTTGTTCCTGTCCCGCCTCAGCGCGAGATGGTTCGGGTCCCCTCCGAGGACGCGATGATGCTGAGGTGGCTCTTCCACTCCCTCTCCTCCCTACCATCTCTACGTCTTAACTCAAAAGTTCCCACAGACGGCGCCAAAGTGATACTCACGGGAAATTTAGGGTCCGATCCACGCAAGCGTCACTAATCCAGACACGGGCTTCAAAATTACCCTGGGCCTGAAATCACAAATAAGACCGTTAGGAGGGGGCCAGGAGGGTATCCTGGCGTAGCCCCTCCGACGCTCAAGTCAGAGACTGAGGATATATGGGGGAGCAGCTAAGGGCGCTGCTGAAAATAATATAGTGAATGCCATATCGTACGCTCAAACCTGGTATTTATAGGAGAATACATGGGCTTGTCATGGGCCCTTCACCTGTGGGCTACCTGTGGGCCTTAGATATGGGCCGGGGGTTTGGGCCAGATCTTGATGGGCTCATCCATGGGGTATCAGTAACTACACGGTGAAACTCCAATTTGCAGAGATAGTGACATTTGGTAGTGTGACTTGGAGGAGTCTTGGACGACGTGTTTTTGATATATACGTCCAGGTATTATAGAACTAAAAAAGTACCTGCCAAAGAATCTTATTCTTTCCGCGCTTTTAATGAACTAAGTTGTAAGTCACCCACTGTAATGATCTAAAAAAAAGGAGAATAAATGGATGAGCATTTTTCTTAGTTGTTTCTGTTGTTTATGTTCTCCAGGTGAATCTAGAGTGGAAAGACTTTGACATACAAAAAGAGGTTGGCTCTTTAAGAGCTTTTGCGAAGGACTTCGAAGTCCAAGTGTCGGAAAACTATATCGAAATCCATCTGTTTTGGGCTGGAAAAGGAACTTGCTGTGTACCTTCACATGGGACTTACGGACCTTTAATACAAGCCATAAGTGCGATGCCAGCAGGTAGGTACAAATCCTTATAACATGACTACCCATGCAAAAATTTCTACCCTAATTTCTTCATGTCAATTGACCACCATGTGGAATACAGATTTCATTCCAACTGTTGCAAACAAGCCTCCTAGTCAGAAGAAGAACCGAACTGGTTTTATCGTGGGGATTTCTGTTGCAGTTAGAGCCGCAAGCTTGCTTTCTATTCTTGTGATATTCTACCTTTTCTGGAGAAGGAAAATTCAGAAAAACTTTGTGGATGAAGGTATGAACGGAAAAATACAGTAGACTATTTAAGTACAATGTGGGAGAAATCAGATGCTTCCATCTGATCTCCTCTTTTTTTGAGAAAAAGTAATCAATAGGCTTAAAACCATGGAAGAGTATCAATAGCCAAATCAAGAATTCGTCATCTTGCCAAACCGAAAGATAGCAACATGTTGCAATGAATTTGCAGAGTTATTGGGGATTGATACACGGCCTTACACGTTCAGTTTCGTTGAACTTAAAACTGCAACAGATGACTTCAATCCTGTTAATAAGCTCGGGGAGGGAGGATTTGGATCTGTTTACAAGGTAATATGCTATTTTAAGTCACCTCGACGTGTGTTGTTTCATTATGTTTATTTGGTTTTTTTACACACCATACATGGAATTGTGGACAAACATATCTTATTCTCGAATGGAGAAACTTAAATAACCTTCTTTTATTGACTAATAGGGAACACTTGTTGATGGAAGAGTAGTTGCGGTTAAACAATTGTCTGTTACATCACATCAAGGAAAGGGTCAGTTTGTGGCCGAGATTGCTACTATTTCTGCTGTGCAACATCGCAATCTTGTTAAATTGTATGGATGTTGCATTGAAGGGAATAAAAGATTGCTTGTATACGAGTATCTAAAAAACAAGAGTCTTGATCAACTACTATTTGGAATCGGTATAATTGGATGTTTGAAGGTTCATATTCTATTTTTAACTAGAGCTAGCATTTTGAACTGGAATTTAAGTTGCCTGTTGGTGGAACAGGGAGTAAAAGTTTATATCTTGATTGGGCAACACGCTATGACATATGCTTGGGAGTGGCCATGGGTCTAACTTATCTACACGAAGAATCTCGACTGAGAATCGTGCACAGAGATGTGAAGGCCAGCAACATTCTGCTTGATTCTGATCTCACTCCAAAACTTTCTGATTTTGGCCTCGCCAAATTGTTCGACGACAAAAAGACCCATATAAGCACTCGAGTCGCAGGAACAATGTAAGATACCACGTTGTCTCTCTTAATAATTAGGACACAGATACAAAGCATGTCTCTTGAATCGATTTTTATTTAAACTCGGGCAGCGGGTATCTTGCTCCGGAGTATGCCATGCGTGGACATCTCACAGAAAAGGCTGATGTATTTAGCTTTGGGGTTGTAGCTCTGGAGATAGTCAGCGGAAGGCCAAATTCTGACTCGAATTTGGAAATTGACAGGATTTATCTTCTTGAATGGGTATTGTTCTTCTTTAGTTTTCGACCTTTGTGCATATTATCAGCCACCACCGAATATCATAGCTTCCCTTATGAGTGCAAAATTTCAGGCATGGAGCCTTTATGAAAGTGACAAAGAAATAGATCTGGTCGACTCTTCTTTACACACATTCAACCCCAATGAAGTAAGAACAATCATCGGTGTAGCTCTTCTATGCACTCAAGCATCCCCAGGCCTGCGTCCCTCGATGTCTCGTGTGGTGGCCATGCTTTCTGGAGATGTCGAGGTGGCTTCTGTTGTCACAAGGCCCAGTTATCTAACTGACTGGAAGTTTAATGATGAGACAACATTGGTATCGGGCACGGAGAACAGCCGTATCAATTCGACAAATAGCACAACCATGGTATCAGGCTCAGGGACTTATTCACCCACAGATCCAGCTAAACCCATACTTCACGAGTTTATTGGTGAGGGCAGATGATGGATTCTTGATTCCAATTTCCACATCGTCTGATCTCTCTTCTCTTAATGTTTTTTTTATTGGTGTTCTGATAGATATAGAAGGATGATTTATCAAGAATTGATCGTTGTTTCATTTTTTTCCGAAGTCGCCGCGCCGCACATGACTAAAATGCTCAAATTAGATTCTTGATCGTAGCATCTCATGTTCTGCAAAAACTTTCGTACCCATGTTCCAATAAGCATCGCCCATTCATTCAAAATTTTGAGTAGAGTTTACCATAATCTATATCGCATTTTTTTGTTCATAACAAATCATTTTTAATTCAAGAAAATTGATGAAATTCTTAAATTCATTGGCAAATTTTTTTATGATGATAGAAATTCGCAACTGCTACCCTACGGTGCAAACAGAATAAATTCTTAGGCTAATATAGTAGTATGCAAACCATGCTAGTCAGATAAACCATATGTTCTCTTTTGCAACGGCTTCACGGATCTATATTTGTGAGGCGATCAATTCAGTCAATACCTGCACTGAAAAATAATATTTTTAACATTAAAAATAATATTTTTTCACTCAAATAATCATATATTACATAATATATTTTTTGACATAAAAAATAATATTTTTCACTCAAACTAAAATTTATTACAAAATATTTATTCACAACATAACTAATAAAAAATGATACTTTGAAGTAAAAAATAATAATTTAGACATAAAATGTAATACTTTTTATAGATCGAGTTGGAGATCTGTCTCACAAAATTTACCTATAAGATAATCTCACATAAATTTTTGTGTTATAACATATGCTTTTTCTTTCTGTTAAATATTTTTTAAAAATAAATTCGATTATCTAAATATACAAGCAAAAATATCTTTCAATTACTGTACAAGGAGTAGAACAAATTATATAATACAAATATCCATCAAACTTTCAATTTTTATCATTTTCAGTCTTCCTAATTTTCTCTCTTCAATGTCTCATTTTATACAAATTATTTATTATTTGATATATTTATAGATATTTCTATTTTTTTTCCTGTCATTTCAAAATAAATTAATTACATACAATTGAAAAATTGTAATAACAAAATACTATTTTTATGTCTACGAATATTATGTTCACATAACACGTGTGTTGACGGCTAGTACAAAAAATATATAAACTATTTACACATTTAATTTAATTTATTGTGCTTTAATTACGAAGGCTTCACCAATCATGTTAATGGGTGCTTAATGCTTTATAATGGATGTTTTAGGAGTTAATATTTAACATTTATTTATAGTTTGGTACTAAAAATGAGATGAGTAATAAGTATGATAAAATAAAGAAGAATACAAATACGATAAATTATATATTGTTTGATATATTTTTAACTTGTTTGCAATGATTGTTTTGTTTATTATTTTATCATATTTTAAATACTCGTGCAAAATCTAAACCAATCTTATTATCAACTGATATAATATTAAAATTTCATTCATATCATATGCTCGTCATGTGGACGGAGAAAGATGTCTGATGCAACTCGCATATAGTGGCATCATCAATCAATTGATGAAATTGAGATGATTAAAAAACGAGATAAACTCGAGATGAATAAAAAATTATGCATCGTCCCACCATCATCAAGTGCACCAAATTAACGATAATTATTATATTCTCAACACTTTAGAATAACGGCTTGAGAGTATTGTATAATTTTGGACTTGCCTAATATATCGTTTAGTGCAATATACCATGTCGAGATGCCACAAGGGGCACCATTGTCTCTTTGTTTGTATAGTTTGTACTTGTAGGGCTCTGTGCCTTGTGACCACCCAAAAGCAGTCCTGCGCAGGCATACGCTTCCCCGTTCATTATGGAAGCTTGAACGGTGGCTTCAGATTGGAACAGAAAAGAAGTTGACTGAAGCTAAGAAAATTCATGATCGATTTTTATCTTATTGTATATCATTGAAACGCCAAGAAAAGAACGGATCTGAGCAATTTTTGACAGATGATAATGATCATGATCTTGACTTGCTAACAAGTTACATGAGATTAGAACTAGCAGAAAAGGGTGATTCTGATGCACCAAATAGTATTTCCGAACAAACGTGGAAAGATACAATGTTGAATTTAATCTTTGCAGGTAAGGATACAGTAAGTGCAGCACTTACTTGGTTCGTTTGGCTGCTAGCAACAAACCCTGTGGTAGAAAACAAGATTCGGCACGAGATCTTGACAAATTTACCAGTATGTGAAACTGGAAAATGGGAAGTGTCCGACACAGATAAGCTCAAGAAACTGGTTGCTGCGCCTCTTCCCACCAGTGGGTTTACAGCACAAAGCTCCTCTGAAACCTGACACCCTTCCAAGTGGACATCCGATCAACCCGAATACAAAGACAGTTCTCTCCTATTATTCCATGGGGCGGATGGAATCAATATGGGGCCGAGATTGCCTTGAGTTCAATCCGGGGAGATGGATTTCTGATCAGGGACGGATCAAAACCGAGCCATCGTTCAAGTTTACAGCCTTCAATGCAGGGCCAAGGAGTTGTTTGGGCAAGGAAATGTCGTTCCTTCAACTGAAGATCGTTGCAGCTTCAATCATCAGCTGTTTCAAGTTCGACGTTGTCAAGAATCATCCGATATGCCCGAGTAATTCGGTGATACTTCACATGAAACATGGCTTGAAAATGAAGGTTCTAAATATTAATATTAAAATTCATAAATAGTGGAAAAAAATAATGCTCGATGGATCCTATTTATACCATAATTGTAAAGTCATATTAGAAATAATTCAAATACATACTAAGAGTTGATATTTTATTAGTTTTATTATTAACCATGTTGTTTAACGACTTTTATTGAAATCAATGATTTGGTTTTATGATTATAGTATTATTATTAAGTCATAATTTGATTAATTAAGGTCGTTTTTGAAGAAACTTTTACCAGCAATTTCGAAATATTGTAATTACTAAAAATTTATAAACACTTGAAATAAACTCTTTCAAATATTATAATTTCATTTAAAAAACATGTTTAATAAGTTGTATTGTATAATCAATAATTATATCGTAAAAATAACAATTCAGTAATTTCGCAGGTTAAGAAGGCGAAATATTGAAATTAATGATAAAAAATACTTTTAATTTTTAAATTAAATATTTGTTTGGCAATCTGGTCATCATCATAGTTCACCAATGAATTTTAGCAACTTGTTTATGATCTTTCCTCAGAATCTTCCATTATCGAGAGTTGTTTTTAGTCAAGAATCTGAAGATGAACACTGACCCAGAAAAAGAACGATTCTTGAAGGAGTTCGGCGGAGATTATGGGTATCCTGGTACTCGAAAAAGCATGGATGATTTAAGGGCTAACGAATTCAAAAGATTGAAAGGTTTGCTTCTTTTTCTTTTGGGTTCAATTTTCCGCTTTTATTTGTTTGAAGTGATCCGCAAAGAAATAAATTCAAGTTTCACGATTCTTAGTCAGATATTTTGATTCATTGTGTAAAGATGTTATCAAAGATCGCGGGTATTAAAATAAACCGGAGTTCGGAATTACTATCTTTGAACTCTTGAAATTATTTTGTATGAGAGAGAAGATCTCTAAGATTCATGATTTGAAATAAAAGTACCCGCTCTTGGTTTTGCCACAATAAAATTTGATAGAGATACCTAGTTTTATCTTTGAAATTGTCCTTTCACCCTATGTTTGTGTTTAAGAGAAGAAAAGAAAACTTCTTGATTCTCAATCCATAATTTGGAAGTAGTTACTTTATATTTGTTAATGGTTGTTATTGTTATTGATGTACTGTGGCGTTGGGCTCTGTAGAGGTAGTGTATTTGGACCATGCTGGAGCAACTTTGTATTCCGAGTTACAAATGGAAGCCGTTTTCAAGGATTTCAATTCCACACTCTCTGGGAATCCCCGTATCCTTTTCTTTTTCACAAAGGGTCAAAAAGTTTACTTTTTGGTTGCAATGCTTAAGTTATACACGATTCCTCATTTACGAATTCTATTAGATAGCCTGAACAACTGTAGCTTGACGACCAGCGACATTGTTGGTTAGGCGCCGGCAGGTGAGGCTTTATTTTGGGGTCTCCCTTTGTTGTATATCTTTTTCCTGATCATAGTATTGGTTATATTCCAAAATTTATTTCACGGCAGTTTATGATGTTGGGCAGGTCCTTGATTTCTTTAATGCCTCCCCTGGAGAGTATAAATGCGTCTTTACCTTGGGGCAACAGCGGCACTGAAACTGGTTGGCAAAACGTTTCCGTGGAGCAACCGAAGTAATTTTATGTATACCATGGAGAATCATAACAGTGTCCTTGGGATTAGGGAGTCTCCTTCTTTTTGAATGACAAGAAGTATCTGTTATCAGGCACATGCAAAATACTTGCTATTGATTTCTTATAAAAATTTATGTAGAACCGAGAATGTCACTTAATCATAAGTCATAATCGGCAATAATTATGTATGTAGACGTTGAAGCGAATTCCGTACACAATAACGATGTAGTAGTAAATCTGCGGTGAATATTTCACCACACCATGTACAAAAGTGGAGAAGCTTGGTGTGGAAAAAAGGAGTTTACCAGTTAAGTTATCTGTGCGTTATTTCCCAGCTAGGATTAATTTAAGTATTTCCAAATTTTTACTCTGACCGTTTTCCTGGAATTCTTATATGCTTTACTTTGACGGAACTTGAACTTAGCATGAATGCCGAATCTTGGTGTTTGTAGAGAATCATGAACGATTTTCTTGGACTGCAGCACTTTGTGAAGTTTTTAGAAATATTTGCATTCGATTTATTTTTTGTTATTCCTCGATGGAGCAGGGAGAGATTGAGAGGAAAGAAGAATCATTTTATGTCTCGACATGATCTAATTTGTTTTTCTGTTGGTGTTACAGGCACACATACACTTTATTTGCATTTCCTTCAGAATGCAACTTTTCTGGTCAGAGATTTAATCTTGACCTTGTAAATGTTATCAAGGTAGATTCATATGAAATCTCCGGAACTTTTACGCCTCGAAGGTGAATTCCTAGATTTGGCATCTTATTTAACAGGATGATTGGCGGACTAAAAATTGTGAAACCATTGGTTATCCATAGATTGTTTTTGTCTTCATCCAATATGGAATTTTTTTGAAATTTTTTCTATTGTGAATGTGGAATTAGACTCCCTTGTATGTTTTGTGGCTTTGATGCCTATGACAGAGGGCACTGGATGGTTGTCATTGATGCTACAAAAGGAAGTGCAACAACACTGCCCGATTTATCTAAATACAAGGCAGACTTTGTTGTCTGCTCATTCTATAAGGTGCTCATTTAAGCTCTCTATATTGGTCTATATTAAAAAATGATAGCTTCTAATGATCTTTTTTGGTTTCGTCAGCTATTTGGATATCCGATTGAATTGGAGCTCTTATAATCCAAAATGGTAAGGTTGCTGTCCGACAGGGTGGTGATCATTATGGGTTCCTGAATATTTTTCTAGTGATTTGAACCAACAAATTAACCCCTGATATATATGTGTTATACAGAACATGCAAATTTATTGAAGAAGACTTATTTTACTGAAGGTTTGTTCTTAGGCCTGCTCTCCTATTTACATCTATATTTGATTGCAGTGCCACTTGCTTACATAGAACTCTGTCAGGCACAGTGGCTGCATCCATTGCAGATATTGACATTTATAAAAGAAGACATGGTATTGAGGAATACCTTGAGGATGGAACTACATCATTTCTCAGCATTGCATCTCTTCATCATGGGTTCAAAGTCCTCAACAAGTTTACCATGTGTGCAATATACAGGTATAGAAGAACTTATTGTCACCCACACACATGTAATTATCGATTTCATAAATGTCCTGTTAGACGGCGATGATGAATTCCTACTCAAACTTTTAGGTAACGGAGTCTTGGTACAGTGTTTTGATCTTTTTTACGTTGTCCTTGTAACCAAGGTTGTCAATGGCGGGAGGCGGTGGCGGGGCGGTCGGTGACCGCCTACCGCCTCGGCCGCCTAGGCGGTGCTCAGGCAGTGCCTAGGTGGTTGAATTTTTTTAATTATTTTTTTGTAGATAATCGTAGATAATCATAAATAATCATGCAATATAATCACAAATAGTCATCATTTTTATGTAAAATGTGCAATTAAATAATGTTAAACACAAAATATAATATCATCTAGATAATGTGCAATTAATAAAATGCGGCAGATTGTATGTGGTGGTTGAGACTTGAGAGTTGAGAGTGAAAACCAAAAATAAAATAAAGAAAGTGAGGTATGTTAAGGTTTTGATATTTAAAATTAGTTAACTTTGACTAGGTTTTTAAAATTGTTGACTACGTTTTTAAAATTGTTAACTACAACTTAAAAATCTTGACTGACTCGCCCGCCTGCTCGCCCCCTCGCCCGTCTAGTCGCCGCCTTGCCCCGCCTCGACCCGCCTGCTCGTCGCCTCAAGCCGCCTCGACCCACCTCCCCAACGCCGTATAGCTTGGGCCGCCTAAAACACCCGCCTCATGCATAGGCGGTGCCGTCGAGGGCCGCCTCGACCGCCATTTAGAACACTGCTTGTAACACTGACCGAAATACCAAGTATTTGGGCACTTTTTTGGAGTATCCGACATGTTTCAATAAGTGTGAGTTTCATGTCATTTCCAAGTGTTGGACACAAACAAAAGTTGATTTTTTAAAAAAAACCCAACCTATATGTTTTATCTTTGTAGCAGAATTGCAAAATAGCTCCCGTGGGCGGTTTATCTAAGTCTCTCCATCCAGATTCCGGCCCTACTTAGTTGTGTCTTGTGGTGAACCCTCTACAGAAGATAGATGGAGAAGTATAAAGATTGGATACCAAAATTTCACGGTGGGTTTAACATATAGTATTTCAAGATTTACAAAAATTAACATTCGGAGTTGGAATTTCCCAACTTCTCTTTGAGATTCTGTTTGCTTTTAGATTTCAGTCGTACCAAGATGAATGCTAATAACTCTTGGAATTTTTTATTTTGACAAGGAAATTTCTAGAGCATGGGAAAATTAATCAAGGAATGATAATCATGTAGTGCCGTGTCTCTGGTTGGATTATAGGCAAAAGACTTTTGTAGCTAGTGAGTTAATTATTCACGTGAAACAAGTGTTCATCCAAAGTAGTTGCTAGCATAGTCATTGTGTGGAATCTTTGCTTTCGAGAGCCCACGAATACTAGACGCGCTGGTGAATAGTTGTCTTTACGGGTGTATTTACCCTGTTACCTATTCAAAGACGTGAAGAAGGCATGCATCTTTGTAAGGATTCTAGTTGTTATGTTCTTGTGTACGTGTTTGCTTGTGCAGTCATTGGGTGGTTGCAACCGGTGTCAGATGATAAATATGACTGCAAAAGATGGTACTGTTCATAGATCCAACGAGCCATTAGCTACCATAGCATCTTACAGAAGAATAAAGGTCAGATTTGTAAAGTATGCGCTGCGATAGTTTCGCTCTTCATTCTAATAGCATATAACCACTGTTTCTTTTGCTGTTAATATGCGCAGGGACAAGATGAATGGCTCTGTGTGGGACAAGAAATATTTGCCAACACAGACTAGCATATAGTTTCCTGTAAGGATTCAAGCTGCATCCTTCTATCACGTTGTGTACAACAAATTTAGTATTCTTGTTTTAAACCAAATTAATTTATTTTAAAATCATATTTTGAGTACATTTATATTACATTTCAAACTAAAATTTGTTTTAAAATAAATAAATTGAGTTGGTACGGGCACTATCCTCGACGATAGAAACAAATATTCTAAGTTCTTTGATGGATATATCAGCATGGAGACGAATATTTATTTTTCAAAAGGGAATAATTTATTTAGTTTTTTTAAAATAAAAAATATTTCAAAATAACAATGTTTCCATAGAAACTTTACTGATAAAACTATGAAAATGAAATAATATAGCTTCATTCTATATAGCAGGAAGGAGGGTTTTTTTTTAAAATAATGTAAAAAAATTTTTTTTTTCAAAATTAATGTAAAAAAAAAATGTTTGCAGAAATACGGCAAATCGTGCTTACGAAGCACGGATTGAGATCCACGTTGGCTTATTAGCGACGGTTTTCAAAATCCGTCGCTAATAGCGACTGTTTAAAAACCGTCGGCAATAGCGACGGTTTAAAACACGGTCGCCGATTCAAAATTTGCGACGGTTTTAACAAAACCGTCGCTATATAACAAAATCGTCTCTATATTTGCCGTAAATAATAATATTGACGGCGTGCGATTAATGTACGTCGTTAATGTCCAGACATGATGTTTTTAAAAATATTTTACTATTAACAACGCACATAAACATGTACGTCGTTAATAATACTATTAACGACGTGTCTTTATTGTGCGTTTCGAAAAAATTGCATTGTTATTAACAGCACACATAAATACATGCTGTCATCATGTTCCGAAATTTCCAAAAAATGTGTGTAATGCATAATTTCTTTTTACACCAAAAAAAAAGAAGAAGAGAAAAGGTTGATGGTCAAGAATATATAATCGTCATGAAGTTTGACAAATATAATTAGGGGATGGACAATTTCAAAGGCTTGATTAAAAGTTTGGACTTAGGACACATATGTCGTAAATCACATTGAAAATTATTAATGTCTTTCTTACACATCTCACGTATCTTTTGGATTGACTACGGACTTTGACTTCTTGGATTTTATTTATTTATTTATTTATGGTTCAAATAAAATAAACTTTTTTGTATGTTAAATTAATTAACGGAGAAGCCTGTGGTGCATTATTATACAAAAAAGCGAAAATGACAATAGTAGTCCTAAATATTTGTCATTCCGCTATTTTTGTTCTCTAATCCATTATTTTGGTTATTTTTCAATTTTAGTTATTTTTTCTTATGTAAAAATTAAAACCTATGTGGAAGCGATGCTGACATGACATTGATATGAACAATTCCGACTATTAATGAAAAAAACTAAAATTGTCAAAAATCGAAAATTCGAAACTAAGGTAAAATTCAACAAAACAGATTATTAAAATCCAAAAAAAAAAAAACAAATATATAGGACTAAAATTGCAGTTTTACGTAATAGAAACCTGAATTTGTTGGATGTATGAACTTCATAGTCTGCAACATTATTAATTAGAAATATTTTCAACAAAAATTCGAATGTACTAAAATTTGACTTATTTTTTAATCCAAGAATTTCTTATTTATTAGTCCAAAAAATTCGGTGAAGTGAATAACACCTTTATATACTATCAATAATTTATTATATGATTTTATAATTGGGATGTCAAAAACAATTAATAATTTACTATATGATTTTATAATTGGGATGTCAAAAACAATTAATAATGTATATCAATGATCTTTTATTGGTATAAAATCTTCTAGTTTTCAATACCAAAATAATTAAATTTATAACATCCTTAAATTTTTGTTTACAATATCAATAAACTTTAGATTTACAAAAAAATTTATTATCAATAAACTTCTAGTTTATAATGATATTTATTTGATTATTTTAGCATTGATACAATAATATTTATTGTGAACGATTAACTTTAACTCTTCTAGAGCCATTTATTAAAATATTACATCTAAACAAAATATCATTAGAATAAACATTATATCAATCATATTAAATTGTCTTTATTTTTTTCGATCAAATGATCTTCTGGATCTTTAATATTATTATTCACATTAGGTTACGATGAAAATATGATTTCAGTAGATAAAAATCTTCACAAACTTTATATCATAAAAAATTATTAATTGTTTTAGTCATTTTCCATCATTCTAGTTTTTTCCCTCTAGATTTCACTGTCAAGTTTTTAACAAGACAATATTTGGGTCTCCATAAATTTCATAAGAAACCATATTTTCAAACGGAAATAATAATCTAAGGAGAAGTGTTATGATATGATTTTAAATATAGATGATTATTAAATATATTTTCAGTTATGATAGATATCTCAATTTTATCTATCTATAAATTTGTATCTTTTAATTGTACCATGTAAATAAGAGTTATGAGTTATGAATGAAATAGTTTCAGTCATTCTGTAGGACCGAACGCTTGTCGTTTTACCAAAAGCTATAGCTAGTAGTAATTGTGCAAATCAAATCTTTTAAACCGCACAGCATCTCAAACAACACGATTCGATCGCTCTACCAAGCAGGGACAATTATTGCACCCAACAATCTACTTCCCAATAATTGCACTCCTTGCAATCAATGAAAATCGAACTCGTGACATTGGCTCTGATACCAATTGTAGGACCGAGCGCTTGCCGCTTTACCAAAAGTTATAGCTAGTAGTAATTATGCAATTTAAATCTTTTAAACCGCACAGCAGCTCAAGCATCACGATTCGATCGCTTTACCAAGCAAAGACAATTATTGCACCCAACACATTCACTAAACTAATTTTTCTCTCTTCTTCTCTCTTTTTTCACTTAATTTATTACAGTACAGATTATATATTTATATTTTATATTTGTGTAAAAATTTAGAGACTACATGACTACCAAATATTTTCCACGTATCTTGTTAATTAATAATGAAATTCTTAGAAAATTTTATATGGTAATTATAGGAAAAAATTTATTTCTTTTCCTTCTAATTTTATTTTCCTTTAACTTTGCCAATAAAATAATATTAAGAAAAAATAATTATGTATGACCATCAGGTACAATCTGGGCTCGTTCTATACTACACCAAAAAATAATACATAATTTGTATTATTAATGGTCTTATTTATAAGATATCAGGTCTTCCCTTCTAGAAGGTCTGACATATATATATATATATATAACAGTCTATTCATTTTACTAACACAATATTCAAGTCAGTTTTTCAGTTTAGCTTGATAACTTCTACAATCGGATTTTGATTTAATTAAAACAATTTTGGCAAAAACTTGTGTGAGACTCTCTCACGGTTCGTATTTGTGAGACGAATATCTTATTTGGGTCATCAATGAAAAAGTATTATTTTTTATGCTAAGAGTATTATTTTTTATTGTGAATATGAGTATGGTTGACCCGTCTCACAGATTAGGATTCGTGAGATGGTCTCACATGAGACCCACTCAACAATTTTTCATAGTTAGTCAATAATTTGTGATTTAATATGTGTGTGTGTGTGGAGATTTCAGCATTATTAACAAAAAAAATTATATTATTGGTATATGGTCCTCATACAATGTGCATGTACTGATCCCTTAAAATGTGAATTTGTGCGAATATATAGTTGAAATTTCAACTTATTATATTTCACCAAGATTTTATGTTTGAATAAATAAACATATGTTATTTTTATGATACGAGAACCATGCACACGTTACTTTTTGGTACGCATTAGGTTAACTCATGTGCTAAAATAGTAGTCTGCAAATCACGTTATTAAGGTAAACTACACTGAGTAAGTTCTGTGTGAAAATATCGTCAGAGAATGTGTTAGGAAGGAGAATTTAATTTTTTATCATTGATCAAGCGCCCACCTACTCTGTCTATTCGAACACCATTGGAGCCAATAAGTATATGTTTAGCAACAGAAAGAGACAATATGCATATGTATCGCCATGCATTTCATGAAATATTTTACGAGTATTGTAAATATTTGTAAAAATTTATATATTTTTTTGTTTCTGATTTGATCGAAGTTTGTCGTGTGTTTCAATTTTGGTTTTTCAAGGGAGATGATTTTTTTTTTTTTTGATGATGATATTTTTGGAAAACAATATCGTACTCAATTTTTCGTTGTATATACTCCATTTCATAAATTTTATTAATAAAATGGAGTATATAAAACAATAAATGTTTTGATATTATAATTTGGCAAAAAAAATCGTTCTCTATATTTGACATTTTGTGATTTTGCTTATTTATATTATCATAATTGTGTTTTATTCATCTTTTTTTATATATATAATTTTTGTTGTTATTACGTGAAAATGCTTTACATGACATTCGACACATCAACATTATAACAATGTAATGCCGAAAAATAACTAAAACTTTTAACTACAAAAAACAAATATAGTACAATAAAATTGAAATTCAATGACATGAATGATCAAAATTACAAAGAGACGAAAGTGAATGACCAAATTTGCAACCTTCCATCATAATATTTGGTTTCGTTATGGCTCCAATGATAATTAGTTTGTCGCCTTAGCACACATGATGTGTGTATGAAATATAGTGTAATTTTAAATATAAATGATAGGTAGAACGATAAATAATAAACATATGAGATATATTATTTTTATTTATTTGGAGATTGAAATTATCGTTATCATAATTGAAGTTGATAATTAAAACGGTAAGGATATACAACATAGGAATGGCAAAAACTTGTGTGAGACAATCTCACGGGTCGTATTTTGTGAGACGGATATCTTATTTTGGTAAACCATGAAAAAATATTATTTTTTATGCTAAGAGTATTAGTTTTTATTGTGAATATCGGTAAGGTTGATTCATCTCACAGATAAAGATTCGTGAAACTGTCTCACAAAAGACCTACTCCATAGAAATAATGTAGGAGAAGTTGTCGTAGGAATATTACTAATAAACCATTACATTGAATTTATATAGTAGATGATTTTAGGGTAAAATTGGGTATATCATTATTTATAATATATATATATATATATATATATATAGTAGATGATTTTAGGGTAAAATTGGGTATATCATTATTTATAATATATATATATATATATATATATATATATAGTAGATGATTTTAGGGTAAAATTGGGTATATCATTATTTATAATATATATATATATATATATATATATATAAGTAGAGTTTTTACCAAAAATAGTAATTTCTCGCCAAAATTTCAATTCTAAAAAAGGAAAGATATATCATGAATATTGAAATATGTGTAATTCAATAAATGATAACTTCAATTATTGATTGCATTGATTATATCGATTCATTTAGTTCAAATTTGAATTTAATTTATTTTTATATTATTCAAATATAATTTATTGATTATATGGTTTTTATTTTTTTATTTAAATTGAAACTAATCTCTATTGAAAACATAAACTATATTAAGCATCATGTCATTGTCATAGACTGACACAATCTAAAATTTTGATATATGATAGTGATTATTAGCCAAAAAAATAATCGACATGTGTTGTATTTAAGAAAATTTTTTAAATTATATATATATATATAAAAGCAGAGTTTTTGCCAAAAATAGTAATTTTCCAGCCAAAATGTCAAATCTAAAAAAGGAAAGATATATCATGAATATTCAAATATGTGTACTACAATAAATGATAACTTCAATTATTGGTTGCATTGATTATATCAATTCATTTAGTTTAAATTTGAATTTAATTTATTTTTATATTAATTCAAATATAATTTATGTATTAAATGATTTTTTATTTAAATTGAAACTAATCTCTATTGAAAACATAAACTACATTAAGCATCATGTCATTGCCATATGATAACACAATCTAAAATTTTGATATATGATAGTGATTATTAGCCAAAAAATAATCGAGATGCGTTGTATTTAAAAAAAATTTAAAATTAGTGAAAAAATAGTTTTTATAATTATATTATTTTTTCAACTTAAATGTCTATTCATTTTTCATTAATTTTTAATAATATCATCTCGTGCATCGCACGGGTTAAATACTAGTCGTAAAAGATATTACAGTTCTGCAGTTGCCTCATCATTTTCCACTGCCATCTACATTAATTGACTTAAATCTTCATCATTAATACGTATATATATTGGAGAAAAAATATTATTTATGTATTTAGACCTTTAATAATTTTGCACTTGATCAGAAAAATGAAGTTAGATGGATGAAAAAATATATTAAAAATATTAGAGGAGACGAGTACAAATTTTAAGCGGATGAAAGTAAAGTAAAATAATTATATCTAAACATTTCTTTAGCTCCGTCACTGCGATGGTAAATTTCGATATAGAAATTATAATAAATGAGGATGATTATTTAAATATATTATATTTTTTTTAAAAAGAACACATAAATATTTTTCTGTTAGTATATGTAATAAGAGTAAGTCTCTTGTGAGACGGTCTCACGAATCTTTATCTGTAAGACGGGTCAACATTACCGATATTCACAATAAAAAGTAATACTCTTAGCATAAAAAGTAATATTTTTTCATTGATGACCCAAATAAGATATCCGTCTCACAAAATACGACCCGTGAAACCGTCTCACACAAGTTTTTATCATGTAATAATAGTGAAAGAAATAGATTGTTTAAAGATAATTTATTATGATACATCTGCTTTTGTTAGACATATGTTTTAACAGCAAAGTAACACCAAGCATATTATTATCTATCTATTTATTTAATTTTACCTGTCACTTTCACATGCAATTCTATGAAGCATATAAAGAGGTTGAACACTGGAAGAAAATTTTGGGGAAAAATAATTCTATTATTCAAACATTGAGTGACGCCATCTGATATCAGAAATTTTGCTCATGAAACTGAATTAAGATAAGCCTTTCTATAAATTTTATGATTTTATAATATACCAACTTGAAATATATATATATATATATATATATATATATATATATATTGTGTATGATCACTTGTTGGTTTTTGGTACATGCATACCGTGAATGGGGGGTGGTATTCATTATCCCATGGAATTAATTTTTCGAATGTTTATTTTAAGTATAAGTTTTTGTTTAAATATCATGGCTATTAAATTTATATTGAGTGAATCGATTTTCCACTCAGTCCCAATCAACTTCTTTCTTGTTTGAAACTTGTATCGTGATGATGAAATACAAGGCTGAGGACTTCTTCAATTTCAAAAATAACTACGCCACAAAAAAATATATACAAGTCAATATTTATGACTTGACCAAATAAAATTATATAGATATCCTTTCGAACACTCATTGATTAATTTTCTTCTACATATGTTTTTTTTTTTTTTTTTTTGGTTTCAAGGTGTGAAGATTGAACCAGTTTGTATATAAAAGAACCATTTTCACACACATAAAATCAAAGAAAAAGTATTCAAATATTAATCTTGAAAATCTTACACAGAACATATCCATGAGTACTGGTAAAGAAGAAGAAGAAGATGATGATGATGTTGCACTTCCAGGGTTCAGATTTCATCCGACTGATGAAGAGCTCGTGGCGTTTTATCTTCGGAGAAAGATCGAAAAGAGACCATTAAGCATCGAACTCATAAAACAAGTTGATATCTACAAGTATGAGCCATGGGATCTTCCAAGTAAGTACTGTGACTTTTACCCTTTTTTTGAAGAAATTGTAATGAATAAATATATGTTTGCGTGAATCAGAGACATAAATATTACAGATCACAAGTCTTACTTTCCATATATGATTCCAGAGAGTACTGACTACTAACTTTGTTTTAGATCAAATGGTTAAGAATATTAGTATGTACGATGTTTAAGAACCGAGACCAAACTTGGATCTAGTCATATATACGATATGCAACAATAATTTTTCGAGAATTTATGAAAACCAACGTAAGATCTATTCGGGCCTCACTCAAGAATCAAGATTCACATAATTGAAAACTAGTCTCTTACAAATATTTATTTTTCTCTTCTTGCATATTTTCTCAGGGTTAATTAATGGTAAATAAGTGCATAAACCGAATAATTTATTTTTTTTAAAAAAAATATGTATTTTTTTAAGAGTTTGTTTTTTTGGTTGAAAATCATTAGGATCCAGTAACGTTGATGACAAGGAGTGCTACTTCTTCTGCAAAAGGGGAAGAAAATACAGAAACAGCGTTAGACCCAACAGAGTAATAACAGGTTCCGGGTTCTGGAAAGCCACTGGTATCGACAAACAAATATACTCTTCCGAAGGAAGCCGTGATTGCATCGGGTTAAAGAAATCCCTGGTATATTATCAGGGAAGCGCCGGAAAGGGAACCAAGACCGATTGGATGATGCACGAGTTCCGGCTGCCGCCTGGCCCCGACAAAGGAACCAAGAACATAGTGGATGCTAAAAGCATTGCTCGAGAAGCTGTAAGGATATCAACCATATTAATTTGATTCATACTTCATTTTCTATTGTTATATATACCATATCACTTGTTACCCTTTTCGTGATCATTTGTAGTTGCATGCATGCCAACCATTTCCATATTACGCCAAAAACATTTGTCCTAGCTAATATGATCTTGAACCCATGTGTTTGTATCTCATTACCCAGTGAGTAAAAATTTGAACTCGTGAATTTAAAATAGATATATAATATATAGTTCTCTATGTACTTAATGGTTCCTTATAATCAACCAATCGTAAATTCTTGAATAAGATTTCGACGAAATTTGCAGGAAGTTTGGACCCTATGCAGAATACTGAAGCGCAGCAATTCTTACAAGAAAGTTGTCATGGCCGCGGATTGGAGAGAAGTCGCCACGAAGAGAAGCAACAACGTTAGTCGTTCGACACTAGACACGAGCTCAGAAACATGCAGCGTGGAGTCCTGTGAAAAAATCGGATACAATATTAGTTTCAGTAGCTCTGCGCCAGTAGTCAGTCATCAGAATTTCCAGCACCAATATCAATATGAGAAGAAACCCTACGCATGTAATGTTGCTTGTACTATGAATTCCAACCAACAGGTTCAAGGCCAATATTTCACGAGCTCAGTGAAATATCAAGCCCCGTCTTCTTCCAGCTCTATGTGTGCTGACACTTATCATGAGTTTCTAAGGCATCCTGAGAATTGGGAGGATCTTCAGTCCATCTTCGACTACACTGCTGCTACTGCTGCTATTCATCCCTTCTATTTGTAAACTCGCAGCGTTAATATTGATGTTATGTATTGTGTAATTAATATATTAGATAGGTACGTACTTCTTGAAACTGAAATAAAATATATTTACAGAGGACTCTCCATATTCCATGCATGTGTGTGAATATATGTTTGGGTTTATTTCATCATACTCATGTGGGCATTACCCAATGATAGGATGGATGGCCAAGATTTGTCCATGCATATATAGGACCCATTTTTTTTTTTTGAAATTGTATGTGTGCCAAGATTTTACCCGTTGAAATTAAGTGAGGGTAGTGCCCACATAGGTAGGATCTAATTAACCGTATGTTTGCCAGTATTCTTGTCATGAGTTTTGTCTTTGAATTGTTGATGGAAATATCATGACATACAGGGCCTCTTTCCATTAACTAGCTCTTTTAAAAATATCTACGTAAACACTATATTTTCTATTTTTTAAAAAAAACACGAATAGTTTTGTGTTTGAACTTTGAATGGATTATTGAATCTTTATATATATAATATAAAAGAAATATAACAAAAGCCCAAAAATCATATATTTTCTAGCCTTTATTTTTATATAAAATCATATAAAAAAGAGATCGAGTTCCATATGTTTTTGTTGTTCGAGAACGTAGGACTGGATTTGTGCTAACGGCGATAGCACTAATGTTGTCACACAATAACACTGGAGGAGCAGATTGAAAAACGTGCAACTCCTCCGAATTAATTCAGAAGTAGCATTAGCCATGCTACAATATTCGTCCTTTGCACTAGATTGAGAAACTAGTGCGGTTTGTTTCTTTGAACTCCGAGAAATAGGATATTCCTAGAAAACCAACAAAAATCAGCTAGGATGCAAAGTCCACAATAGCCATTTATTGTTGTAGTGATGCTATAGTTGTCAAATATTGAAGAGCGCAAACCACGTTTCTATAAAGAATAACATCTTAAAAAAATTAATCATCTCCTTTATAAGACAAATTTATAAGTCCAGAAGTCATTGGTGTAGTAGATATTTTGCTTGGTTCATGCCAACACTTTTTTAATATACATCGTCTTAGTGAGGAAGAATGTATTTTCAGATGGTCAAAATACATCAACACCCAACAAGTAGGACAAATTTCCCATATTAATTTCGTAACGTAAATTGACAATTCAGTCGCTGAATCGGAACATTAACTTAATGAAGATCACTTCCTGTAATTAAAATATCATCAACATAAATGAGAGAAGTTTTAGTGAACTTTGTGAAAGAGAGGAATTCGTTTTATATGCAATGAATCACATATTCTGAAGTGTTGATCGAAGTTTGTCAAACCATGCTAGGAGAGCTTGTTTGAGTCCATAAATGGCTTTGTGGACTTTGCATACTAGCTGAGCATTACCAGACTTGTTTCAAACTCCGGTGGTTATTGCATATAGATGATTTCACTAAGAGTGACATTGACAAAGACATGGGCTTTAATTATAAAGTTGGATATCGTTTGGTGTACTTGATGAAGGTGAGATGAGATATTTTTTTATCCATCTCATGTTGTCTTGTTTTCAAGTCATCTCAATTTCATCGATTGATCCGTGATGACACTAGATGTGAGTTGTATTAGACATCCCTCTGTACTCATATGATGAACATATGGTAAGTATGATATCAACGAAATTTTACAATTATATCATTTAACAATCATGGTTGATTTATATTTTGCAATGCGTTTAAGATTTTATAAATAATAAACACAATAATTATACAAGTTAAAAACATACAAAATAATAAATTATTCATCTTTGTAATATGCATCTCTACTTTATCACTATTTTATCGCACTTATTACTCATCTCTTGATCTTCACATTAATAACACCAAACGGTATCTTGATTGATAAGTTTTATTTAGATACAATGATTTGATTTAAGGATATGTGGAATTGTTTTTTAAAATGTACGACCAATATTATTAATTATTATTTAACTTTTGTCAGATATATCACATTGACTGAATTAAGTTCTTGCAAGTTATATATATTGACTTAGACAATCTTTCCACCATGAGCTAGATTTTGAGGTGGAGTTAAGCTTAGTTCATGATCTTAACATGATATCAGAATTCAGGCTCACTGTTATGTATTAAACGACTCTAATATTTTGATATTGCCCGTCATTTTCAATGTTTTCTTTCATTTAGAAAATCAACCATTCTAATATTATATTTACAATGATCTAAAATATATTTCTAAATTAATTTATGCAATTTTAACATTTATTTGCCACACGAACAAATATAATGTCAACCAATCATCGATTGAATATTTGATTTTCATGAATTAATTGCTTAATAAGATGATACTCTCAATAGTGAACATCTATCGATACACATGGGTCCACCATTTTTCCAGTGAACCCCACATATGAAGATTAATGTTCGCCTATAGACGCAACCTTGGGATATCGCCCCGAGAGCGGTATGAAATTTTCCGAATTAATTGGATATCGACTACGATTGTCAGAGAAAAAATTACGGTAGAAAATAACTGCGATCCCTCAGAAAACTCAGTTGGGAGACAACATAGAGCAAGATAGTAAACTGGCATATAACCACCAAAAATTGTATCTCTACAGCTCTACTACAACAACATGGAGAATAAATGGCCTAGGTAGTAACCTGCGCAGGTCAAAGGGTGAGCTCAAATGCCCCACGCTTCAACTACAAAGTTATTGATCGAAAAAACCCAGACCAGCTCGTGAGAGAAGTTCCTCGCCTGCGTCTATGCCCATCTTTATCATATCGTCAAAAGCATACGGCCCTTTTCGGGTGGTTTCAAGAACTGTAGGGGTGACACAGGAAAAAGAGAAAAATGTCAAAACGTCGATTCTTGCTCAAAGGACGTGAAATACGTGGTGAGATAATTAGTGGGAAGATCATCCAATTTACTATATTTTATGTCATATTAACCCAAAAGCAGAGTTCAGACCCCAAAATTATTAACCTATTGATAAGAGAGCCCTCTAATCTTATAAGCCACAGCATAAATTCTTATGGAGCTGATTTAGGATGCGCAACACATTATCTGCAAGCATACCTCGAGTTCCATCAGGTGAGGCCACCAATGCTTTGAAAATACAGTTTCCATCCTCATCTTTACATGCGTATCCAGCAATTGGAGTACGGCAAGATCCCTCCAATTTCTCAAGAAAAGACCTCTCGCATGAGATTGCCAGTCTGGTATCCTCGTGATTCAAGGATGCTAAATATTTAATCTGGAAACAATTCTCGATCAAAAGACATCTAAAATTCAATTTTTTTATATTTGCGAACAAATATTTCGTGAAAAAAAATTACTAATAATCTTTAGCTGCACCGTAGAATAGAATGTACCATATTTTCGTCATCACTTCTACAAGCAATTCCAATAGCCCCTTGAGCTACAGCAGGAAGCATGTCGTCTATGGACAGCACGGAAGTAACATTTTCTGTCATGCTTAGGCGTTTGAGTCCCGCTAATGCCAGTAATGTTGCTTGGACTACACCCTCATTCAATTTTTTTAACCGTGTCTGTACATTGCCTCGAAAATTTTCCAGCACCTGCATAATAATTGTATCAGAAACTTGAAAGTGAAGCAGCAAAACGAAGATTGCACCTTCTTGGATCATAAATACTAATTGGAGAAAGATCAAGTAAGCAAACGTAAATGCGGAAATTATACATAATCGAACCCAAATACAAATCTGAAAGCAGACTAACAAAAGCAGACTTCGTGTACAGGTTCATGTTATAACACTAACAAATCAAAGGAATAGGGCGTCGATATCTCCAAATGTAATCGAGCAGCAGTTAAAGGCAAACAAAAAAAATGATTTTCAAGCTTGGAAATAGGAGCATGTAAATGTCAGGTGATTGTTATATTACTCAACAAATGCAGTGAATTAGAAATCCCAAAAAAACAGATTAAGAACAATTTAAATTGAATTTATATGGCATATATTGAATAAAAGAAGATAATAACCTAGAGATTTCTCCCTGTGAAACCCTAGCTGAAAGCTAGTAAACTACAAGAAATTAAGAAACTGAATGACAAACT
This sequence comes from Primulina tabacum, assembly GCF_025594145.1. Taxonomy (NCBI): domain Eukaryota; kingdom Viridiplantae; phylum Streptophyta; class Magnoliopsida; order Lamiales; family Gesneriaceae; genus Primulina; species Primulina tabacum. The sequence continues at coordinate 5,413 of NW_027459822.1, read as the reverse complement.
ATCGCCTCGCTTAGAGTACCATTTTATATCTTTCCCCCACACAGGCCTCTCCTGATTCGGCCACTTACCCCTTCAAACCTAGGCCCATAATAGTAATAAAATATGAATTTATTTCAGGTGATACTTCAGAGAATGAAAAATAAGTGCCAGAATGTTCCAGATTTTTAGCACATACAAATGTAAAATGTAACTTCGGGGCCTGGTAAACCAGAAATTATCATTGTACCCTCTTGTACTACAAAATTTGGAATGATACCACCTGACTGCAATATGCAATTGTGGAAAAGGTAGATTGTTTTAAACAAAGTAGTGTATGCAAAAGGCACTTAAGTGTAGGAATCCTCGCTGATAGCTAAGCAATTTTCCAACACATGGTTTAGATAATGCAAGCGCGATTAAGCAAATTTTGAAAATGGATATAGAAGTTGTTAAGGCTCTAAACAAAGACAAAAGTGAGGTATTGTCACATCACACTGACCTTGAGGGATGGATATCTGTTGAGAAGTTGTGACTTCCTTCGCAATGAAGCAGTGCCCACAACACTTCCTGCAGGAAGCTCAGACAGAGAAGCTGCAGTCAAGCAAATAAAGCATCCCGAACGTCCTCCCGTGAAGGTTGCAAGGTAGTATTGTCTTGTCTGGAAGGTATGTAGGAACATCTTTCATTGAGTGTACAGCTATATCAATTTCACTGTTGAGAAGCGCCTCATCTATTTCTTTAGTGAATAGACCCTTTCCACCAATATCTGCCAGTGGCTGACTCAAAATTTTGTCACCTGTGGTTTTGATAATCACAATTTGAATTGCTCCCTCCTCAGCCAATTCCGGATGTGATTTTATAAGTTTATCCCTCGTTTCATAAGCGTGGGCAAGAGCCAGTGGGCTGTCCTACACAAAGAACATTAAGGTGAAATCAGGAAGTAACATAACAAAATTCATGATATAATAACTTCTTTCGATAGTGCCATTGCGTGAACTTTTCCATTGGATGAAAATAGAATAAAATCTTCCAGAGATATTTCTTAAATGCTCTATCCGATGTAATATCCATGCATCGCATCGATGCTTCTTGATTAACACTATCTGAATTGAGTAAACGAATGGAAAAGGCAACACATAGTAATGTGGACTCACAAACTCGGATGCCATTTACCCACGAAAACAAAAAAAAACAAATGAGGGGTCGTAGCCGTCTTCATGCTGATTAAGTCAGATGGTAAATGAAAAATATACCAGCTGAATCATGCACCAGATAGTCGATCCCCTGAGAAGAGATGTACAAATGTCCAAAGGGTTCGGGATGCAGTATTGAAACTGTCAACCAACTCAATTACACTATGAATATTTCATATACTTTCATCAGAGGACAACAGTATTTAAATGGAAAACCTAATAAAACCAACCTCAAACTGGAATTCACTCAAAATATCAACAATTCCAAAGCACCACTAGACCGCCAAAACATCTTAAACAGGCTATCAAAATCAAAACTAGTGTATATTCTTTAACCGTACAGGAAATTTACAAAGTTCACGTCTAGGAAGAAATTGTGAACAAAACCGAGTTAAATAAAAAGAAAACGTAGGAAAAGTTCACCTCCCCCTGGTACCAATTCTGATCAAAGCAGTCCTAGTTTGGACCTTATCTTCAACAGCAACTGAAGCCTTAGTGATACAAATTCTGCTGCGCGGGGTGAAAGCCGGACATTTACCTCCAGGTAAAACGAACCCGAGAGCTGAAACCGAAGTGCCAGTAAATTACCGGAAAGTGGCCTTTTACAGAAGCCGAAATGAGCTAGATTTCCGGTGGATATGGCGATCTCCATTGCTAATGGAATGGAGAAGATGAATCCGGATAGCGTTGAATTGTGCACGTGAAGGGGTTTTGGATTTTGGGTTTCCAAAAGACGGACTCACTCGACTTAGCCCATTTCATTATTGTTTGGGCCATGGATGGTCATTTTCATATGGACATGGGGATCAAGCCCCTTTTACAAACAGAACGTTCATGCTAATCAATCGGTTTGGTAATTAATTTTTGGCAAAAACTTGTGTGAGATTGCCTCACGGGTCGTTTGTAAGACGGATCTTTTATTTGGGTCACAGATAAAATTCATGAGACCATCTCACGAAAGGAGCGGATTAATTAGTGTGGGGGGCCCTTAAATCCAGTGAATTCCCATATCGAACGGGCCCCAGATTTCACATTTCGCTCTCCAAACCCAAGCACACCAGCTACGCAACAACTTTCAAGGTGAAGATTTATTATTAAAGGAAGAAGGCACATAGTCAAGTACTGTACTCTCATTTCTCCTTTGTCACCCCTTTCTGTTATGCATAACAGATACATACAAACACGTGTCGATAACTCGGGCCACGGCACGTTTACATGTTCGGAAAAACAGTAGTTGCTTGTTCCTCGTCATAAAAATAAAATAAAATAAAATTTGAGAGCGGTACGTGACCACAAAAAAATATTTATATTTTTTGAAAAACAAGAGGTGCAAAATTCTATGAATATGTCAAGAGTCACTCTTGTTAACTTGTATTTTTAAGAGGTGGACAATATTGGAGATATTTTTTTGATATTTTAGCAATGTTAAAATAGAAGAGAAAGGAATTATAATTTCAAACATAATAGATATTTTGTGAGACGGTCACACGAATATTTGTCTGTGAAACGAGTCAGTCCTACCGATATTCACAATAAAAGATAATACTCTTAGCATAAAAAATAATATTTTTTCATGAATAACCCAAATAAGATATATGTCTCACAAAATATAAACCGTGAGACAAGTGCTTGATTCATTTCCCTTGAAAGCGTAATATCTACTTCTCTATGGTAAGAAATTGTTTTCTAGAATTTTATCCGCCATCTGTATTTTTTAGTCTTTTTGAGATCAACACCGAATCAGAGCACGAACAATGCCTCATGAATTTGTGATTTCATGTCAGATTTGAGCTTTTCATCTTCTTTATTACTATCAACCAATAGTATATGTCTTGTTTTTTTTCACCCACCGCCAACTTTTTATTTAGACCTTTTTAACTTTATTTACTTTGATGGTCTTACTCTTACTCGAGTGGAGACAGTCGAGGAAACAAACAGAGAAAGAGATAGATAGGAACTGATCTTTTATACTTATAGGTATATATTTTAGGTATTTGTCTATTTGGTAGTATGATATTCAAGTGTTTATAAGCTACTCTCTGTTAGTTTGAGTAGGTCTCTTTTGAGACCGTCTCACGAATCTTTATCTGTGAGACGGGTCAACTCTATCGATATTCACAATAAAAAGTAATACTCTTAGCATAAAAAGTAGTACTTTTTCATGGATGACTCAAATAAGACTTTGTCTCACAAAATACGATCTGTGAGACAGTCTCACACAAGTTTTTGCCATTAGTTTTAATGTTCGATGTTGGACATTTGTGACATTGTCGATCTTTTGAGAAACATGTGTCTCCAGCAGCCCATTTTAACAAATATCAACATTGATCTTATGGTAGCTCTTTATTTAGGTCGTCTTTTTCGCTACATCAACTCTAAAAAGAACGCGGATTTTATACCATAAACTCAAGTGGTGTCTCATCCTAAAAGACTTGTTTATTATGTAGTATTACCATCTTGATTTAATAAACTACTCTTCTTTTAATAATACACGTCCATGTTTGTAATTTAGTTTTGTCGTGGTGGAGCTGTGTAAGAGAACTATTTGCATATATAGTGGTGTATATTTTAAAATTTTATACAATTGAGAAAGTGTGTTTAATTTAATACTAACATATGATACATATAATACAATATTAACAACTAAAGTATGATTCAAATAAGAGATCCGTCTCAAAATACGACCAATGAAATCGTCTCACAAGTTTTTTCCTAATAATTGAGACAAACCCTCCTCGTCTTAAGTATAATTTCAATACAATTCGATGGTGTTATAGATTACTTACATCTTTTGTTATTTTTCACTCTACCTCTTTTATTTAGGAGTCTGGAATTTTTTATTGATTTATAAATCTAATAATTAAGAATATTTAATGATCTCAATAATATTACAAATTTTAGGATAAAAAAATAAAAATCACACTCAATGTTAAAGTTGCCAATTTCATTACGTATCAATAAGATAATGAAAATAAGATAATCAAGGGGGATTGGGAACTGCGCCACGCCGCCGTACTAAACTTGTCCGCATTCAACCGGCAACTCCGCAGGGTCCTTTTGTCATTCCGCCTTCCTCCCTACATCGCACGTCGGCTGTCAGTGCCATTCCCACGTGTTTCACAAAGGCTCCCTTCCCGGCGTTTCTGAAATATTTATGTGATGTTTTTACATTTTTTATTAAATAATAATAGTATAACACAAATCTCAAATTTATAGCAATTCCAGATAAAAAAAAATTTATTTGGAATGACATATTAATGTAATCGAGAATCATCAAAATAAAATGATTTCATTAAAACTTTGTTGAAGAAAAAAATTTTAAAATTTGAATTTAATTGCTAAGAATTTCACCACACACTACATTTGGATTATAGATATGAATATTCAACTACGATTTAGTTCGACTTTATAAAAATTCGAACAAACCAAACCATGAATTTCGGTTTGTTTTGAATTATAATTTCAATTGCATGGCGATAAATACATGATATATTAGGACGGAAAATTATCAACCCAACTCAATTTGACTGTTTAACGGGAAGACCAATATGGAGGGTACAACCCATTTTGATAAATTAAACGAACGTATATTGATAATAGATTAGAACGATTATAAGTAAATATCGTAAAATAAAATACTATATAAGTCAAATACTTTTTTCACAACTTAAAAAAAAAACCTAAATTTAAGGCTTGTGTTATATTTAATAAATATTTATAAATGAAAATTCAATATAATTGAATTGTTTAAAAATTTCGCTAATAATATATAAACTAAAAAATAAAAATTATATATATTTATATCAAAGAAAAATCAAATTAAATTTAAATAAATGTCACACAATTTTCTATATTGTGTGATATGTTTATATGGTTTGGTTCTATTTTTTTATCTAAAACTTAAATCAACCCAATTTCAGATCTAGTTGATTTTAAAATTGATCCAAACAGCGATTGACTCAAACCAACCCACCCTATGAATTGGTTTTTTGTTCTGTAGTTTGTTTGGTTCTAGATGAATTAATTTTTGTAATACAAAACCTTTCTTTTTCATTTTTTTTCCCAAGAAGTAATATTTGACTATGTTATTAAAATTTTAAGATTAAGAAAATTGATAAGTTTATTAATGAATACAATTATTTTTATTTCTTAAAAACGCTTCAAATGTATATAATTTAATAGCTTTTGGATCAAAGTTTAATATATGATCTGAATTTAAAATGAAAAAATCAAATGAGAAA